>NC_142671.1:33517456-33716206 GCF_964200805.1 Pocillopora damicornis
CTCTAGCTATAGATAAAACTTTTACGTTTCTACCTTCTAATTTCTGTTTATATTCTGAGTTTTTTTTTTCTTTTAAAATTTAATACATGATTGACAAGAGGTAGTAAGTTTTCAGCTATCGAGAGGAGGCTCCAGAGGGTTTTTGCTCAATATTGGCTGGCGCGCCAGCATATTGTTTTTTCTAAAAACTTCTATTTTCGCTTTTCTGTGTCTCTAAAAGTCATCAAAAGGGCGATGAGCAAGGCTAGGACTATCGTTTGCTGTAGTAAATATTATCAAAATGATATTCGACATTGAGCTAAGACTCCACCGAGGGAGGCGCTCGTCAGTGTTAAGTTTTGGCTTTGCCTTTGATTTTCTTCGATTTGCTATTATGAAACCCCTCAAAATTTTCACAATCTGTGAAATTTGTTCCGCAGATCATTTAAAAGCCGAAATTTTCCTTGCTATGAATTATGAATTTTTTTTGTCAACAGGTACTAGGAAAGGTGCAAATATGTTAAACGGCCCAGCAAATCTAAGGAAATTCCATCAAAGGAAATGCGATAAATCCTGCTCGAAAGCTCCCTATTTTCTTTGGCGCAAAACAGTACGTATTGGAATAGAACTTCGCCAAGATCTGTATCTGAGCATGCGTAATCGGTATTTTGTTTTCGGTTGACTTCTTTTTCAGGCACAAAAGGCTTCGAAATGTTACGGGTGCAGTTGCTGGAAACCCTAGATTCCATCACATAAAAACTGTTTATGGTATCGTTTCTAGCCGCCATGTTTGTTATGCATGTTGACACATTTAAGCTCGCGCTATGTTCGCACCCAGATTCCACGCGGTCAAAAAACCCCATGGAGCCTTCTTAAACGAAAAAGTCTGCCACCATCCTTTTGATATCTCTTTTTATAATGATTTTCTTTCTTTAATCTTTAGAGCACCTGCGAGGAAGATGATCCTTGCAAGGAGAATGAAACTTGTGTTGTTGACTACAAATCAAACACTCATGTTTGTAAGTGTATTAGAGGTAAGTGGAGATCTGTTCGGGGAAAGACAAAAACAACTCTAGGAGAGGGACATACAGAAAATGCCAAGACAGACAAAACGGGTAGATTAACACCAAATGAGGCAAGGGTACGAAATATCAAGGATTAAACGTCTACTCCAAAAACATCTAGAGAGAGAGAGAGAATAACTATTTTTTGTTATTGTCAAAGTGTTTTACTTTTTTTTATTATTTCTAGATTGCCCCAAGAACTGTCTTGACTATGATCAAAATGGTTCCAAAACCGACGGTGTGTACTGGGTTTACCCTGATGAAGAAGAACCTTTTCAAGTGCTGTGTGACATGACATCATGATGGAGGATGGACCATCTTTCAAAGGCGCATGGATGGCTCCGTAGACTTTTATGTCGACTGGGAATCATACAAAAGAGGCTTTGGAAATCTTGAGGGCGAGTTTTGGCTCGGAAACGATTATCTTCACCGTCTTACTGCATCTGCCAGCATGGTGTTTCGAATTGATATGGAGGATTACGAAGGCGGCCGACGATTTGCCGAGTACGCGACTTTCGCTGTGGCCCATGAAAGCGATGATTATCGGGTGACGATCGACGGGTATCGAGGCACTGCAGGCAACGCATTGGTACCAGCTGTCGGAAATGCTATCAGGTTTGTTAAAGGCATTTCAATTTTTTGTGCCATGCAGAAAGAATAGAAAATCTCCTTCCCAAAAAATGAATAAAAATAGTTATGATTGTCTAAAGGTGAAGATCCCAATATTTAAGTTGATCAGCTCTTTCTACATGTGCAGAGAAAGCATCAATGCGGAATTAAATTCAAGTATATTGCTGACCATAATTGCCCCTTTTATATTGATGATGCATCGGTCTATGCTGCATTTTTAGCATCACGATACCTTTCTGTTTCCTGTTCAAGGAATCATTCCTCGTACACTTTTCTGACAATGCAGCGCTTCTTGGATATTTCTGACCAAGCAATTCTACCAGCAGCATTGCCGCCCAGCCTCTCGTCAGTTTCTTACAAAATTCTTTTTTCGTTATAGAAATATGAGCTTCACAACCAGGGACAGAGACAACGACGTTCAGCAAGATGGAAACTGTGCAGTGGCATTAAGAGGTGGCTGGTGGTATAGTGCCTGCCATGTCGCAAATCCAAATGGTTTGTACCAAGGTGGAAGTCGCGCACAAGGAATTACGTGGGCACCATTTCGAGGACAAGATTATTCGTTAAAACACATCGAGATCAAACTTCGACCAGTATGATTTCATTTGAAGAAGTTGCACGTATAAGCCTTTTTTTGCAAAGTGATAGTTGTAATAATAATGATAATATCGATAATAGTGATGATAATGATAATAACAATAATAGTAATGTCTTTATTCGTAGTGAGAAAAATGCACATCAAGATGTTACATGCTGGATGCCGAAAATGAGAGATTTAAGATTTCATCTTTTTAGCTATATTATACCTAAAAGTAGATATATTAAAGAAACACCACAACAACAGCGTATGTTATTTACATTTGGTCTTCACCAGGATCTGTTTCAAAGGCGCACAGATGATTCTATATCTCTGGTATAATAACTATGTAACGGATAGTCTTCATATTTTAAGTCATTTAAAAAGACAGCCGTCTCTATTATCTTAAAGCTCGTGAATATCATGACTTATTGAAGTGTCGCCGTTCTTGTGAAATCTTTTTTAAAAACCCTTGCATAGTAAAGTCAGAAATACTAGCTGCATAAATCAAAAGGGCATAACAAATTTTTGAAATCACAATCCCATTGAAAAGGATGTTTGTTTTTTCCACCTTGGGGAGCTTCTTCTTTGCGCAGGCTTTAATTGCAATAAATTATTATGAGTTTCATGGACCTTGACTCTGATATGCGAACTTAACTTGCAATTACCTTGTATCGTGACTCCCCATAAAGGAAGGCTGCTATACTGCTTGATATCGTAGAAATGAAAAAAATTAAGTTGATTTACCTCTCTTACGTAGGACTAATCCCTCATCCCTGCTGATGTTAGAGTGCATGCTATTTGCAGCAGTACAGTCCATTAACCTTAGATAAAAGCAAAGTCAGAGATATCTGGTAAATCGCTACCTATCAAGAGATAGAGATATCTGCCCTGTGCTCATTGATTCTTGTAAAAGTTTGTAACTATCGTAAGATAGCTTGTAAGAGGAATGGCATTAACCGTAAAGTACGTAAGTACGTAGTAAGTACG
Organism: Pocillopora damicornis; assembly: GCF_964200805.1. Lineage (NCBI taxonomy): Eukaryota > Metazoa > Cnidaria > Anthozoa > Scleractinia > Pocilloporidae > Pocillopora > Pocillopora damicornis. The sequence goes on from NC_142671.1 coordinate 33,520,697, forward strand.
GTAAAAGTGTACGTTTTGCTGTCTGCGATACAACACAAAAGTAGAATTGCACACCCTAAGTTAAGTATTTATGTAAAATATTTTATTCACTTGTAACTTGATGTTGTAGCATTGAAGTACAAAATGTTTTTGGTAAGTATATTCATAGAGTTTGTCTTCACGTCGTGACAGTTATGTAAGGAAGTGTAATATATATTTATAGAGTTTTCGTAACCACTTGGATCCTCTTACAGCCGTGGCTCAACGAAATCATCAGTTAATATCGGCCAATTCTCTCCCTCTAGCTCCTGTTTTGACCAAATTAATTCGTAAATACAAACCGTTGGCGAATTACTCGACACGAATTGAGCAGTTCCTAAAATTTATTCCCCGAAAAATTCGTGCGGCTGAACTTGAATAGCGGCAAAACTGATATTCTGATCTTAACTCCATAACCCAAGCTAAAAAAAAAACTTCTTTCAATCTTTCAACAAACAGTTTTATGATTGGCTTGGTGAAAACTTAGGGCTTAGTCTCAATATAGTTACTTGAACAGAGATTAAGTAAATACACATATAAACGCGAAAAACAAAGGTCGCCTGGTTATTATTCCATTAGTATGTAGAGAGCACGCGAAATTTTCCAGGGCATTAAAGTGAAGAACAGGGCAAAAAATAAAGGAATAACAAAATGGCCGAACTGAACGATCCAAACTTTGATTTTTTGGCTAGTTTTTTGAGGCTTGACTTTTAGAGAAACGAGCTTTTAAGCGCGACATATTTTTTGTTGGTCACAAAGTACAATTTTGATGGTTTCTTTCGTTTTGTTTTCGTCTTTTGAATACTCCTTATGCGAACGATACGATACACAGTTAAGGCTGCTGTAGGATGTACTTAGCAAATCAAATCAAAATCCTAAAAATTTAAATAACGGTGAATTTTAATAAGCCTTCGGTGCTCGGAAAAATACTACGGAACTCACAAAATATCCCCGCATATTATATGTTAAACCATCGAATAAGGTATATATATATATTTTTAGGGACGTAACACATACATATTTAGAGGGAATTCATGAAGTGAAAAGTTTAAAATGTCAAGATTTAGTCTTCCCTACACAACAAATAACACAGTAGTGTACACCAAATAAGTTTATTTAGGGAAGCCTGCCGAGAACCTACCCGAGGCATATATAGCCTGAGGCATGCATATATACATACATTCGCAGCTGACATACCATATACAATCCTGATATACAGTCAATGCCTTACACATTCAAAAATAGGTATAGATTACTAACATGCAAACTTCACCAATTCGGGATAAACAAAGATGGGCAACCGCTTACAAGGACATTACTACGGTTACACGGAGGCCAGATAAAACCCCTTTGGGGAAAAAATATGACAGGAAATATGGGTAGGAACCATAAATAAGTTTTCAAACTAAAATAAATTTGTCATCAGCCAGAGGTGAACAGTTGGTTCTGAGGCCTAGATGGACACCACGTGCTTCACTCCCCCTTACATACCACTGCACCATTACCCAAAATGCTCAGGCCTAAGGCCCATGCCTTGTCGTATCTCGTGCCGATAAAATATTTATTTCTGCCTTATTCGCAGACTCAGTCGTCAGAAATACCATTTTTATAGAAATAAGAATAAACAATGATAAGTATAAAAAAAACTTTGGAGGTACCGTAAACCTCCTATCTTCTTATTTTCATCTCGCCTTCAAATGTAAATATTTTTGATCAGTCGCCATTTGAATGCTCTACTTCGCAGGGTGTACATTTCATTATTTCAAGTAAGGAATCAGCTTTGCATAATTGCAGCTGGTTTCTGTTATTTCAAAATTTTTCAGTTAACGTTATCTGCATTGCAGTAGCACACGATCGCACGAGCAAATAAAGGGAAAGATCATTTATTTGAATTGCAGATTTGCTTTCTTTTTTATGAAATTATGTGGTACGGAACCTTTTAATTCTTATAAAAAAATTTTCCCTGAAACAATAAATTTCACCTAATAATTAACCATGAAAAACTGCGACAAAAGCTAAAAGCTCCTTGGTCAAAGATTCCCCCATGCAATGATCTATCTTCTTTGATTGACTATCTGAAAGACTACCTCAGTTGTTCCTTTGGCTGCAAGGGGCTAGACAACGATATAACAGGTCAACGAAGGATATGCCTTGTATGTAATTAATTGATATAGCTATTGTTCGCTGAGTCTGGACATTAAGATTATGATGAAAACAGTTTATTTAAAGGAACTCCTTGAAAGGGGTTCCTTCGCGAATAAAGAGCTAAGCAATAATTTCACAAGTTAACGAAGGGTATCCCTTACATTTGTTTGATTAATAAACAACGTGCGTCCTTTACTCCTAGGTTAAAATAATTATGATTACAATGACAATAAAGTTACTTAAAAGACCTCATCGAGCGCATTCTTCACGCCGTTAAAGAGATGAATAGTGATATCACAAGTTGACGGATTGTATTCCTTTTCTGTAGAGGATTAGTTTATAGCAACTGTCTGCTCTGCGTGGGGTATGATGGTTATAATGATAATGATAACAGAGGTTTATTTACGAGTTCTCAACCAGCGCATTCTTCGCGCCGTTAAAGAGATGAACAGGGATATCACAAGTTAACGAAGTGTATTCTTTTTATGTAATTGATTAATTGGTAACAACTGTCTACTCTGCCTGGGGTACGATGAATACAAAAATTATAATGATTACAAAAAATATGATGAAAAAGGTCTATTTACGATCCCCTCTGGGGGCCTCTTCGCGTCGTTTAATAGATGAATAGTGATATCACAACTTGAGGGACTGTATTTCCTTTTATGCCATAGATAATCTATAATAACTTTCCATTCTACCTGGTGTGTGATGATTATAATAATAATGATTATGAAGGTTTATTTTCAAGACCCCACCCAGTGCATTCCTCGCACCGTTAAAGAGATCAATAAGGATCTCACAAGTTAAGGGAGGGGGTTTCTATCATGAAGTTGATAATTCATAACAACTGTCCACTCTATCTGGGGTATTATGGTTATTATGATAATGATTATAAAGGTTTGCTTACAAGTTCTCAACAAGCCCATTCTTTGCGCCGTTTAAGAGATATATAAGGATATCACAAGTTATGGGAGTGTATTCTTTTACGTTTTAATTGATAACAACTGTCCGCTCTGCCTGGGGTATGATGATTACAAAAATTCTGATGAAAAATGTTTATTTACAAGATCCCCTCTAGGGGCTTTTGCGTCGTTAAAGAGATGAATAGGGATATCACAATTTAAGGGAGTGTATTTCCTTTTATGTCATTGATAATTTTAAAACAACTGTCCACTCTACCTGGCGTGTGATGATTATAATAATAATGATGATAAATGTTTATTTACAACACTTCCCGAGTGCATTCTTCGCTTATTTAGAGCGTAAAAGAAATTGTTGCAAGCTATTTCTTCACTTTAAGAATGTATTTTCACCTGCTAACCTAGCTAGGTCGCCGCTCGAAGTCAAAGAAATTTCCAAATTAGTTCAGACAAAGCTTTCCATGGGGCATGAACATGAATCTGTGGATATTTAATCTCGTCTGTTCAGCTGTGTACGGCATAAACCGAATTTCAGAGCCAGATTTGAAAGCTGTTAGCTTTGCCGAAAAGATAGCAGGACAAAAGCTGAACGGAAGCCTGATAAAAGAAATAGATGTGGATTCGGAAAGTTCCTGTCAGCTTTAGTGTGTGGATGAAGAGCGATGTCAGTCTTACAACTTTGGAACCCAAAAGGGTTCGACTCAGGGAAATTCAAATGTCAGCTAAGCGACATTATATTTTATGAAAAAATCAGCAGTGGCACCTCTTTGTTTCAACTCGAAGGTTGTTATTAATTATGAATCGGGATAGCTTTAATTGGTTTAATTCGATTAGTTTAGATCCACCTCATTGTTAATTCAGCGAGTGCGATATCAGTCGAAGTTAGCATAGGAAAAAAGAAACATGTATCTACGGGCCTTACTGATGTTTTCACTTATGGGCCTTGCAGAAGCTTCAAATCGTTTTTCGGAGCCAGATTTTAAATCTGCTAATTTCGCAAAGGCGATAAACGATCAAAAACTCAACGGGAGTGTCCTCAGAGACTTTGAAGTAGCATCTGAAATATCTTGTCAGTTTGAATGTGTCTCTGAAGATCGATGTTTGTCATACAACTTCCTTCCCATCCACGATAAGGAGACAAGTAGATGTCAGCTAAGTGGCTCGGACCGATTTGTGAGTCAGGTGAATTTTACAAAAGAGGATGGAGCATTATATCGAGGAATACAGGTAACAAAACTGATGAACTCGAATGTCCTCGGTTCGTTAAAGTGTCTTTTCTTTTCGTCTGAATTTATTTCAAACAGGATGCTGCGATTTTCATTACAGTCAGGCTGGTTGTTTCAAGAATTTAATAAGAATGCATTCTTTGTAAACTAGGATCGTTCTATTTCGTGAATAAATGAATAGGAGCTCTTAGATGATGCAGCGATTTTGGTACTGATTACCTTGCATGGTGAGTGAGAAATTACTGGGTTTTGAGGACACATGCTGGGCTTGGAAAGCTTGAGAAGTTGAAATGATTACAACACGATAAAGCGCTTGAAACTCTGGACTTTTGATATATTTTATGTATCTAAGGGGTTTTATCAACCTTTATAAACAACTATTTATTATTATTTTCATATTAAACAAGTTGTTTCACGTCTCAGTTGAGTCAACTGATTCCAAAGAATACAATATCTCCCTAGAGTTATTGGTGCTGAGAAGCACCTGTTATGAAGAAGGCAGAAGTTCTCACCAGAGAAGAAACGAGAACTCCTTACTAGGGCATCCTTTCGTGAAATGAATCTACGTTAAGATGAATCATAATCTAATATAAATTTCCTTTAAAGAGTTAAGATTGAACAAATGTTGTTAGAAATAACACAGAAGAAGCCAACATAGGAATAAATCTTGAAATAAAGCGGTATGATTTCGTTTTAGGACTATTCAAAACAAAAACTATTTATGTTCTGAGTTTCTTTCTTTTAAAATTTAATACATGACCGACAAGAAGTTTTCAGCTATTGTGGAGATTCTCAATGTTTGCTCAATGTCGGCACGTACGCCAGCGTATTGTTTTTCCAGAAAATGTTTATGTTTTCGCTTTTCTAGGTCACTAAAATCCATCAAAAGGGCGATGAGAAAGGTTCAGACTATCGTTTTCTTTAGTAAATATCATCAAAATGATTTTCTTTATGGAGCTAAGATTCCACGAAGGGAGGCGCTCGTCGGTGATAATTTGGCTTTGCCTTTGATTTTCATTTTGTGAAAAATTTGTCCTACCGATCATTTAAAAGCCAAAAAAAATTGGGGTTGCTGAGGCAGTTTCCTCGCTCTTTGCAATTTTGTGTTTTCTTCCTCTATCTCAAATTTGGTCTTATGAATTTTTTTTTTTTTATCAAAAGGTATTAGAAGGGCACAAATATGTTTAACGGTCCAGCAAATCTTGGGAAATTTCATCAAGAGACGCGATCAATCTTGCTCGAAAGATCTCTATGTCCTTTGTCGAAAAACAGTACGTAGTGGAATAGAACTTCGTATCTGAACATGCGTAAACTTTCAACTCTGTCACGATCTGTCGCCTCTTGGCAATCTCTCCCACGGTGTTTTCTTTTCGATTGACCCCTTTTTCAGGCGTAGAAGGCCTGTAAATATTACGGGTGCAGTTTCAGGAAAGCCAAGATTACATTACATAAAAACTGTGTAACTACTTTTAACACACCTTTTCAAATAACAATCCCGCGATAGTATCGAACCGCCATACTTGTGGACACTTTTTAAGCTCGCACTATGTTTGCACCCAGATCTCGCGCGGTCAAAAAACCCTATGGAGCCTCCTTAAATGAAAAACTCCGGCATCATCCTTTTGATACCTCTTTGTATACTGATTTTATTTATTTATTTTTTAGAGCACCTGCGAGGAAGATGATCCTTGCAAGGAGAATGAAACTTGTGTTGCTGACTACCAATCTAACACTTATGTTTGCAAGTGTATTAGAGGTAAGTGGAGATCCGCTAGGAGAACAAAAACCACTCTAGGAGAGGGATATACTGAAAATGCCGAGGACAGATGAAACGGGAAGATTAGCACCAGATGAGGCAAGGTTACGAAAAAACAAGTGTGTAACGTCCACTAAAAAAACACTTATAGAGAGAGAGTGAGGGAAAGAGAATTTATAATTTTTGTTATTGTCAAAGCATTTTACTTTCGCGTTTAATTTCTAGATTGCCCCAAGAACTGTCTAGACTATTATCAAAATGGTTCCACAACTGACGGTGTGTACTGGGTTCACCCTGATAAAGAAGAACCATTTCAAGTGCTGTGTGACATGACAACTGATGGCGGAGGATGGACCACCTTTCAAAGGCGCATGGATGGCTCTGTAGACTTTTATGTCGACTGGGAATCATACAAAAAAGGCTTTGGAAATCTGGAGGGCGAGTTTTGGCTCGGAAACGATTATCTTCACCGTCTTACTGCATCTGCCAGCATGGTGTTTCGAATTGATATGGAGGATTATGAAGCCGACCGAAGATTTGCAGAGTATACGACTTTCGCTGTGGCTGACGAAAGCGAAAATTATCGGGTTACAATCGATGGATACCGAGGCACCGCAGGCGATGCATTGCTATCTCTCAGTAAGCCTATCAGGTATTGGTTCATAGCAGCTTTCTGTACTTTGCTCTGAGAATGACCAGTAATTTAAGGGTAATTTTTGAAAAGCTCCTGTCCAAGAATTTGGAAGTACGTTTAGGATTGCCGGATCCCTACACTTAAGCTGATCACCTTTTTTTCTACAAATGACAAATCTAAGCTAAAATATCACATTCCGGATGCATCATCGCCGATCAGATATTTCAACTTCCAGTTTACTGCAAACCAGGATTGCTCCTTTGAACATGATGACATCAAATTCATGTTGATACTATTAACTTAAAAAAAAAGCGTACTAGATTACAATTCCACGTTTTCAAACTTTCCTGGGAATCTTTTTATGTGCACTGCTGACAATTAGTGCCCCTTGCATATATATATTCCACCACACAGTGCCATCAGCACTTTACTGACTATGATATGTTGTTAGAAGCATTGCTTCCTCGCTTTTTCTCAGTTTCTTACGGAATGCCTTTGATATCCTAGAAACATGAGGTTTACAACGAAAGACAAAGATAACGACGTTAAAAGCAGTGGAAACTGTGCGTTAAACAATAAAGGTGGCTGGTGGTATAATAGCTGTCATAGCGCCAATCCAAATGGTTTGTATAAAGGCGGAGGTAACGCACAAGGTATTACGTGGGGGTCATTTCGAGGACAAGGATATTCTTTAAAGCACACCGAGATCAAAATTCGACCAGCATGATTTCATTTGTGGTAGCTGCATCCTTAAGCCAATAGTAAAATGTAGCTTCTAATTAAGAATTAAAGATATCTGTTTTGCGTAGAGTTACAATTCTTAATTTAATTTGTGATGATTGCAATATACAAGTTCGGTTAAGGCGACATATTGTTGGCAGATGGCACGTTTAGCTGTTGTCTTTCAACGCTCTTAGTGGTGATAAACTTTCTTAAATTTTGTTTGTGAAATAGTTTTATTGATCTATCTACGTATGTAGAACACTTTTTCTGTCTTTGAATTTATGTCACTCCCTCAGTAAGAGAAAGGCACTTTTAATTCGTATTATGAAAACGTTACTTATTTTGTCAGATGAGACTTTCCTAGATATTGATGATGAGCTTAGTTTTAATTAAACGTTTGAATGTCTCAGAGATTGTTTAATTGAGCGAGTTATTTCGTCACTTAGGCTGGCTTGCAAACGCACTTAAAATAAACATCCGCGGAGCCCTGCAAAATATCTCCCGTCAACTCGATGAAAAGAGACCTGCTACGATTAGCTCGTGTTTCATCTTTTCTCTGGTACCTTACACATAACTCAATTGAAAACCTGTCATCTTTCTTTTCCTTACTGCATCTTTCAATAAATAATTACCTCAAAATATAATTTTAAGTGTCTGCTACATTTCAACAAGAACTTAGATAACTATATAAAAATAACTATGGAGAACGATGTTCTGGACCACGAGACATTTGCTTAAACCCTGAACTCCCTTTGGAGATAGTGCTAAGTTGAATTATGGCCAACAGATCTATAAAGACGCGTAAATCTTAACTCTGTTACAAATCAAGAGAGGAGGGCTCCTCCTACTTTTTTGAAATATTTGCGTCCCTGTTTATCGAAGATTGTTTAATGGTTTTCTAACGTAAAATGGCTGTCAACGCTCTCCCTAAGCGTTACGTTTTGTCTGGAATGATTTTTGTTGGATTCTTTGTTATGTCCGGGCTGAGAGTAAATTTGAATGTCGCTATTGGTGCGATGGTCAATAATCACACGGCTGTGGTGGATGGAGAAATAATCTGCAGGGTAAGTGAAGGTAGCACCTCAGAGAAAACTCGTTCATGTAACACTTAAATCAACTTGTGCTAGATAAAAATCCTCATACAAACACCAAGAGAAGCTCATAATATAAAAAAAAACTCGGGGTCAATTCTTTTAATGTATATCGTTGGTAACGATAGTGAAACGTAGTTAGTTAATTATCTTACCACTTTTCGATCCACTTCATTTTTCAATTCACTATTGCTAGCGATCACCGCTTGCAGCCGACCATGACTTATTTTAGCGCTATTGGTTTGTCTCTATTCTATGATTCCATTCTTCCGTAAGCGACCACTTCACGTGGGCCGACCTCAGTACAGGTGCCCTTCGTGTAACAGGACGTTTTAAAAGCCACAAATGTTGGTCGATATACCGTGTGTTTGCCATTCAGTTTGAAAGTAACTTACCAAGAGACACTCTTTTTGCAAGATTTTTTACTTTCAAGATTGCGATGCAATCGTGTAGTTATTCTTTTGGATAAAAACGTGTTTTCCATGACATTACTATCGGGTTTAACATTGTATTTCTAAAGATATCAAATTCCTAAATGTTTATTTTCCTCCAAACAAAAGAAATTATATAAATAACACCTAATCGGTAGTAATGTTTTATCAACGAACTACTTTATGTGATAAAATTGTTACTTCAGAATTGTCTTAACTGTTCTACAGGAAGCGGAATTCAAATGGGAACCTGAACTGAAAGGTAAAAAAAAATAAATGAATCAATTAAAATTGATGACGTTAACATTTATAACCAGGCAGTACATAGGCAAGAAGCTTATCTTACAACCACGAAGATCCGTAAAGAGTTCCTATGTTGCATTGCTAAAAATAAATCGTGGCGTCAAGATCCTATGTTAGGAAATATTCATATGACAGGCGTCTGACAAGGAAACTACTCACAGTTTAGTGTACATTCGATGGCTATGATAATGACATTTGTTATGGGATATACCTGTAACGATAAATACCTGGAAATTTCCAGAATGCTGAGACATGCTGACTTGCATAACATGGAACCATATGAAACATTATATTAGGTTACGTAATCATAATGTAATAATACTAAAATAGTTGTGTTGTAAGCGTCCAGAATGTTTGAGAATACTTTGTAGAATTATTTCGTAACTCTTGTCGGGAGTGACCGACTGTTTGGAAAGCTATACCGAGGGAAAGCTACTGTGAAATTGTTCCTCTCAAGGAGCATTGAAGGAAACTGTGATTTTTTTTGGTCAGTGGTGAGCTAAGATATACCTTGTAGTGGGCTTAAGTAAGTGTATTGAGGATTAATACTGTACTGACCATAGGATTGGCTCATTAGTAAGAATATTATTACAAGTTGTGTAATAAAGCAGTTGAGTCTGTGGGATTGCAATGTTCTTTCTGTCGGTTAGATTATGACGTAACACAAGATAACTTAATTTTCTTCCCTTAGGTGTAATTTTAGGATCATTTTATTACGGTTACATGGTGTTCCAAATCCCAGGGGGATGGTTAGCATTACGAGTGGGTGGAGCTCGTCTGTTTGGAGCTGCTGTCATAATCGCCTCATTGTTTACTTTGTTAACTCCCATGGCAACGCGCTGGAACCCAGTTGCATTGATTGTATTAAGAATATTAGAGGGCCTCGTGTTGGTGAGTTAAAAATAATAATAATGATGACACTGATAACGATTGAAGTAAAAAAAAAGTGAAATTAGTACTAGTATTTTATATGATGCAGTTGAAAAAAATCATTTTTTTTAGGAAATTGTCTTAAGCTTCGATATTAAAGTAGTTAGCGACTTACAATAACATATTTCATCAGGGATAAAGTCTCATAAAACTGGGGCAATGCATACGATTATATTTAGGATTAATACTTAATTTCTTTACCAGGCATTTGTCGGAGGGAGGTAATGTGGGGATAATAGAATTTTGACTTACAGAGGAACTTGAGCCCTTTATTACACCCATTTTGAAATCACTGGTGGTCCCTGTAATCTGATTGGCTCTAATTGATGCGATTTATTCACAAATTGCACCATTTTTTGCTTTAAATTGCATCTTTTTTCCAGCCAATGAGGTGGCTACACTAAAAACAAAACAACCAATCAGATTTTAAGGCTTGTTCAAAGTAACCGATCAAATTGCAGGAAAATGAAAGACAAAGAGTGCCATGCGGCAAATTTTGCAACTTTTGTTTCAAAAACTCTTATTTATTCCCCCCAAAAAATGGATGAATTTAATTTCAGACCAGCTCAGTGATACATCAATTAAATATTTGAACTTACCAGGTCCTGTATTTGGGTGATTTCAAAATGGATGTAATAAAGTGGTAATTGAACCTCGTGTCGTGCAATTTTGGTCTGAAATCATACTTGTGATTATAACTCGAACTCGCGCTGGGCGCTCGTTTGATTTTCAAATCACGCGTATGATTTCAGCCCAAACTGCACTCCACTCAGTTCAATTACCATTATGTATCATTAACATATTTAAACGCTTAAAACAAAATGTCGGAATTTGTCCTCTTGGTAAGTAGTTTTGTAGCCAGTGTAACTTTATACGTACAAGTGCGATTTTACAAAAAAAATTGTTCTTGTGTAAGGACCACGCCCAACGTTCTCACCATTACCGGTTAGTCTTTGCAAAAGTAATAGCAATTCCTTGGGATATGACTGCAATGAATAAAGGAACTAATTTGTTTACTTCCATGAATGTCAGGGTGTTCTATTTCCTTGTAATCACGCTATGTGGAGTCGATGGGCGCCTTCAGCTGAGAGAACAACTTTAGTGACGGTTTCCATAACAGGTTTGCCCTATAATTATATCTGGTGATTTTCCTTCAACAAAATCTACCCATGCACTCACGCACTTGGACTTTGCTTATCATCTCAGGGGGAAGCATTGGATACCTCCTTACTATGCCTATTACAGGCTTGCTCACCAAATATGGTTTTGATGGGGGCTGGGCCTCCGTATTTTATTGCTTTGGTGAGTATCTGAGCTCAATACAGTATTGTGAAATTTTATCGTTTGGAAGTAATGCGTCAAAGACATATAACGTACGAGTTTTATATGTCACAGACTTCCTTTTCCATTTGAGTTATCGATGATCTAAAAATTGCTTCGATTTTATTTGCGTCTTTATCTGAACATTACAATGTAGCTGCTGCTGCTTTTATTCTTTTGCAATAAACTGCTGTATCTATGCTTAAGACTTGTTTCGATTCTATGAGTTTTAAATAGTTTCTACTCGTGGGTCGATAACGATTTTCGTCAGGAAAGTTGGATAAGCTCAAACTGAAGGGCTCGTTAGACCTAAGCTAATCTTTCCTCCCTGTCACTCACACGTGCCTGTAATATCCTGAGGTATCCACCCTCTCCTCCCTCCATTCCACTAAAGGGCCTCTTGCCTTAGAAGAGGTGGCTAAACCAGTCAGTCAGTCACACAAGAATACTTAAATAGAAGCCGTACCGAAAATGATTTTATGGATTTTTTTTTATCAGGTGTGTTTGGTATAGTGTGGTACTTCGTTTGGCTGATGGTTGTCTACGAGTCTCCTGCACTTCACCCGACCATATCAGATGACGAGAAGAGTTTAATACAAGAAACAGCCCTGGATTTGTCTAAGGTAGGTCTCGTACATGACCTTTGGTGTACTTCTAAATGGGCAATGTTCCATGCAGTGTTTGAGGTATTCTTGGTTTACATGTATGATCCAGTTCCATGCCATATGATGTTTAGCATGTAGAGCTAATTTATACTAAAGGGATAGCCTATTCTTTAAATGCTTAAGCAAGAACTGGATTATTGGAAATGAGAAAAAAATTAAAAACATGGGAATTCGACTAAGATTCAGATAAGGAAATTTGCCTCGAAACTTAGGTTATTTAATCTCCTCACCTCAATTCCACTCGCTCCCGCTCTCCTCCCCTACCCTCTCCTCCCCTACCCTCTCCATCCCTTCTCCTCCCTCGCGTCTCCACTTCCTCTTTTTGTTCAAGACCTGACCTAAGTGGTCTTGAAAAATAAAACAAATTGTGACTGAATATCCGCGTTTTTCTTAAGTTAGAGACAGTCTTCATGCGTTGATTTTATCTTTTCTACGCATTCTTCTTCAACTTTATTCTGAGTTTCCTTGTCCATTCTATAACGTTACATACATCTTTCCTTTTTTTTATGATTATTTTTATTTGATTTAATCCCAACATATAGTACTGTCTTTCTTTCCTCAGGTAGAGAATATTGTAATTCCTTGGAAATCTATCTTACTATCACTACCTGTTTGGGGAATAATTGCGGCCAATTTTGCATTGGATTGGGCGTTTTATATTTTGCTTATATCGATGCCAACTTTTCTACTAGATGTCATGAAAACATCTATCACCAGTGTGAGTTTATAGCACCATGTTAAGAATAGGCCAATTCTAACAGCAGACCTTTTGTTAGCATATTTACGTACCTGCATTCATTATAAGACCCGCCCAGGCCAGAGTCCGGCTCGGTGAGATGCGAGATGGAAAAAACGCAAGGAGAAAGGAAAAAAAGACGAGGCCAGTATTATCTATATGTTCAGTCTACATAGTATGACCTCTAGCAAACTATTTTCTTATTCGGCACTCATACTCTATCGTGAAGTAAATAATGGTCCTTGCTAAACTTCTAAACTGGGCTGCTTTCAACTAAAACTAACATTCAGTGTTATTCTTCTTTTCTTATCTTTATTTTCAGATGGGATTCATGGCTGCTTCACCTTTTCTCGTTGAAGGTGTTTGTTCTCCATTGTCTGGCTTAGCAGCAGATGTGCTGAGGAAAAGCACGGTATCTACAAAGAACGTCAGAAGAGTTTTTTACGCTGCTGGTACGAAAAAAAAACCGACTCACCAGTCCATATTTTCTATACCTCTAAGTTGGCTAAAGGTTTCTTAGTGACTTGTCTGTGGTAATTGTCAACGATTTTCAGTGAAATGACTGAACTAACTCAACTCGTTTTAACTTCAAGATCCGAAAACGTATGTACTCAATTTTCGTGTAGATATCCTTATCATAGGGTTGGCTCCAAGTACTAGAAAGATGAAGCGAATCCTATATTTTAATTGGCCTCTCGGTCGGGATCGCCCTCTTTCATCTTGCTGGTTTCATTCTACAAGTTATTAGGCAATTTTTCTATATAACAAGAAAAACGAAAAAACGTTTTCTGGCTGTTTTAGCTAACACAGGGTTACAAACCCCTTTTTCTTCAGAGTGGAAAAAAGGGGATCAGCGATTTGGTGGATTTTTCTCTAATACCTGTTACTCGCTTAAGATGATTGGATATAGGTTTCATCCTCGTATCGGTCAATAAAAGCGCAACTTCCAGTCTCCATTACCTCGAGCTTTTTGTGAATTTTGTCTACGCCTTAACCGATAATCTATTTCACCTTTCTTCTTGATAATAATGTCTTCCTTTTTCTTCTCCAGGCGCCATAGCGAGTGGGTTTTTAGTACTCATAGCTGGTTACTCTTTAAATGTCACGGTGGTTGTTATTTGCATGAGTCTGGCTGGATTGACTACGTCACTGGCATTCCCGGCATACACTGTGAACATGCTAGACATTGCTCCGCGTTACTCGAGTATCATCATGGGCGTTTGTAACACTGTTGGAACTACAGCTGGGTTTGTCAGTCCAACCATAGTGGGATTCATTGCCCAAGATAAGGTTGGTATGGAGAGCATTTCGATTGATTGCAGTTAAACCAAAGCCAAGTAATTACAACAGCCAATCACAGCAAAAGAAAATGTCACAAAGAGCCAATCAGAATTCAGAGTAAAAGCACAAAGCCAATTCATTTTACCTAAGAGCAATCAGTAATGCGATTTATAAACATGTAGATACCATGTTTTAATCTGAGGCGAGCAGGGAAACTCAAAAATCGAAATCTTCAGGTGAAAGATTATTTTTCCTTTTTGATGACATTCAGGAACATAGTAACTCTTAAAGCATTGTAAAGTAAGGCAGAAGAGACTTACACTATGCAGTACTTTTCAAGATACGAGCCCTGAGTAGCCCAGCGTTCATGCACTCGACCCGGGCCTCCCGCATAGTCCGCCATATTTGCATTCGGTCTATATCAAATCATAAAAGCTCCTAATGTAAATGCTGTACTCTAAGCTTTCAAAAAAAAAATGTTTGACCACATAGCAAAATGCATAACTTCCTTTCCGTCTTTCATAGACTGCTGAAGAGTGGCAAAGGGTCTTTTTGTTAACATTTGTAATTTTACTTGGAGGGACTTTCCTATTTTGCCTTTTGATGTCCGGAGAACGACAGGATTGGGACCAAACTATGAATAAACCAACAGACGAAAACATTGAATCTGAAAGTGCTACTGGTAGCTAGAACAATCCTAGACATAGGTTCTTTGCGTACCTTCGTATACAATATACATATATAATATATATATATAATCATTATTCATCAGCTGGCGGGGAAACGGGGGGGGAGGTGAGGGGGTTGGAGGATTTGGTTGTTTCACAATACTGTATAACTGATCTTGCCACAGGACTCTGTAATCATCTTACGATCCCCCCTCCCCCTCATTGTGGTAAATTGACCGTCAATGTCCTATACTAGGTAATTTAGTGTTAACAACTGAGTTGAAAACGTAAATTAGCCACCGTAAAGGGTAAAAAAGCTGACGTTTCGAGCGTTAGCCCTTCGTCAATCGCTCTGACGAAGGGCTAACGCTCAAAATGCTCCAAACGCTCAACTCAAATTACCCACTATACTCTCCCACCGACGCAGTATCACGGCTTCTTTAGAAACTTACCTCCACCCCAAAAACCTCTGCCTCTTACCCTAACCCAGCCCAGGTGATAAATAACGAGTGGTTCTTGAGCAATTTTCTGTGTTGGTTAATCCAGCCAATCCGTGGTGAGGAAACCAGTTTGTACGTTATTCAATAAAGTTTTCCTTTGTTGTGCAAAATAGAGTTGAGATGCAAAATGAATGTGTTCTGCAAAAGTGTATAGAACTTTCCTGGGAGGGAACCTCTTAGTTAACATTTGTCAAGGTTTATATTTGAACTTTTTTTTCTAATTAAACTCTCCGTTTGTTATTTGTTTTGTTTTGTTTTTTTATCATTGTATATTCTCTATCAAATCTAAGGTGTCGCATTTTAAGATGTTCCGACGGGCGCCACCTGTAATCCACCATGTTAAAACCTCAAGCAAACTACTTCAAAATGGCTAAATGCTTTTTTATGACATACGGTTTAAAATACATCTATACTACCTTACTCTTTGATAAATAAAATGAAAAATGATCAATGGAGCACTAATGAAATATGATACGTCTTCTCATACAGTATTTGGTATTGTATTGTTACTTAATGTTTTTAACTGTGTAGTTATGATTAATTAATGAAATTCAAATTTCCGCTGCTAAGTAGCGCGAATTGATCGGCGTATCTATGTATCTTGTTTCATGCGGACAGCGTAGTAGTTCTATGCATCTCCCTGTCAGAGATTGCACTCCGCTGGACAAAACTTTTAGTTCTATGAGGACTATCTTCGGGCATAATTTAAATCAAGTGCACCATATTGTAAGTATTGTCAGATACGCTGTAAATATTTTTACAAGGATTTAGTGGCCTTAATTTAAAAGAATGGCACCTTGTTCGAATGGGATTCCGAAGAGGTATGTCCTTGCGAACCAATCTGAATGTGGTCATCGGAGCAATGGTCAAAAACCACACAGTTGTCATCGATGGAGTCGAGACAGAAAAGGTAGATAACGTTACTCTTACTTGAATCCCTTGATTCAAAATTTTATTACGCTACATAATTAGAGAAAGACAACTCGCAGACTGATCATGGAATAGAAACCGACAAGGAGGTACAGGTCTGTGGTCCGTGGTTTCGCGACTCAAGGGATTTTTTCAAGTAGAGAAGGCCAGGGTCTTGAGTTTTCCGAATAAATTTAACACCCGCCGTGAGCGACTTTACACGTGCCGGTGGCATTTTTAAAAATGATAAATTCAAGTTTTCATATCACCGAAATCAAATAACCACATAGTAACGAAGACTGCTGCTTGTAAAAGAGGGAAGAATCTTCGCCTGTTAAATAAAGTAAGCTTTCAGAGCGTGCACTCAGATTGCGTGGTATTAAATAATCAACTAAATTCTCTAACATGTAAGGAAGTATCAATGACACTGTAAAAAGCAATGCCAACAAAATTTTGTTGTTCCTCTTGCATCAAATTGACACCACCGACTTTGATACTGACTTTATGACCGCAAGGATCGCGAAATATATTTCCAAGATCGTGGTCACGGTAAAAATCCTTGCCAATCCGGTCGCCCATAGCAAGGCTGGAATAAACAAGTGATAAACGCATTTCAACTTTACCCAACTTGTTTCGTCGTCAAGTTCTTTTTCTGGCTTTTTTTTCCCAGGAGGCAGAATTTAAGTGGACCTCAAAATTACAAGGCCATATTTATTTGAAATTGTCGTTGTTCTGTGTTGACGTATGGTATATATATAGAGAATAATACATGGCTGCGCGTAGATATGGAATTTCTTATAGTGTGTTCAACTCGAGTTCAACACAAGAAATTCCATCCTACAAGCAGCCATGTAAGTATTTTGCATATGACATGGAAGCAACAAGCCTATAAGGAAAATCCTTGTAAAACTCCGCAGTTTACATGATAAAGTTCTTTAACGATTCTTGTTACACTCAACCTCACTTCCTTTACGGATAATAATAAGTTGTGTCACTATACTCACAGGGGTGGTACTGGGTTCGTTTTATTACGGCTACGTTGCGTTACAAATCCCCGGAGGCTGGCTTGCCTTAAAACTCGGAGGAACACGCCTGTTCGGTTCAGCGGTGCTGACGGCTTCGGTCTTAACATTATTAACCCCGTTAGCTTCCAGAGCAAGTGTGGTGCTTCTTATTGTTGTACGAGTTTGTGAAGGATTGGTTCTGGTTAGTATCAGTTTTAATTACCGAATTCATAAACAAAATAACGCACGATGGAAAAGTAACAATCCTAGATGCAATTCTGATTTTATCAATAAGCAAGTGGGTTATGTGTTAGTTTTATTTGAGTGGTCCTGTTGAAGTGACCGTTCAATACAGTTAACTAAAAGACACAACGCTAACAGGCCGTTGGGACTCGGTCAAAGATGACCGCGACCGCTCAAGAGGTGACCGCTTTTTGAAGGTGAAAATTGCAGTAACTAAGGGGAAAAACTTAGGACTTTGACAACTGACCACATAGTACATGGTGACCGCTAAATACAATGCGCCCTAATGCTCGACTCTACAAAGACTATAACCTCCCACGTTACCTCAGACTTCCTTTTTTTTTTCATCTCTAATCTGCCTCTCTAGCCACAAATGAGCTTTTACCTGGTTTCTGACACATATTTGCCAACTATTAGGGAGTACTGTTTCCTTGTAACCACGCTATCTGGAGCAAATGGGCACCAAGCATGGAGAGAACTACTTTAGCCACTATAGCAGTCACAGGTACTTTTCAAACCCGTTCATTTGTCATTGATTTGTTTTATGGATCGTTGAAAATTGGTCTAAAAAAAATTGTTTTCTTGGATGGAATTATACCGAAGAGACAAGAATTAACCACTGGCGTAGCACATTGATGAAGGATGCAAAAGATCGGCATGGATTTCAAATGATAATCTTGAGAAATCTACTCCTAAATTTTTACGAGAAGCACAGGTCGCAACGAACTTCCTTCTGCTGGTCTCCCACTCAATTTTTGGCAAGTTGGTAAAGAAATAAAGATATTTCAAATCGTTTCCTCAAGCTTGGTTTTTTCTTCTTTTAATGGTTTTCCCATGGTTGGAACAAAATGTTTTCAAAAATGCAAAACTTGACATTTCTGATTAAAGGTTGCACTGTTGGCAGTATAGTAACAATGCCGATTTCTGGGTTGTTAACAAGATATGATCTTGATGGTGGATGGCCAGCTGTGTTCTATGCATTTGGTAAGAAAAATGTTTAAGATATACAAATAATCCTTAGATTGCTTTGCTTAATCAGGCAAATAAAAAAAAGATGAACCAATTCTCTAAGGCCTCAAACCGGATTCAACAGTCAAAGGAAGAAGATAGATTGACATATATGAAAGTTGGGGTAGCCAGTGGCGGTTTTGTTCGTAAATTTCTTAAGAAGTAGTGTTTGATTTTGCCTCACTGTTAGTTTTGCCTAAAGTGGTGTCGCGGGAGGTCTTAACCAGAATAATTTAATTCCGCTGAATTCGTTTACAAGACAAACGGAAGTCATTATTCGGAGTCGTGCACAAGAAGACTGACGTTCTGATTGAAAACAAAGTAAAAGTACAAGGCGCGTAGATTGCTTGAAAAAGGAAGAATTGGTATTTTTAAGGAAACATTCTCAGTGCAAACGACGACTTACGATTCTATCTTAACTAGAAATGACTTTCATGAGATATAGATATCCTAACTGACAAAGCTCAGACTGTCCCTCATCATCCTCCTACTTTCTTTTTTTGCCATTTCTACCTTTTTTTACATTTCAAAGCAAATTAGAGAATAGCAACAACTTTTCTTTCAGCCTGGCCCGACCGAAATTAGTTTACTTTTGTAATGTACAGATACTCTTTTGTAAGATTTATTTTTACTCGGCTCATTTTCTTCGTCTCAGATGGGATTTGCGGCTGCCGCTCCGTTTGTTTTCAAATCTTTAACTTGTCCCTTGGCGGGAGTCACCGCTGACCTTCTCAGGCGGAATATTCTTCCTACCAAGACGGTGAGACGCGTGTTCTACACAACAGGTATAGCACAATTTTTAAAAGTGGGAAATGGTAAAGCATAATCCCAGTGGTATCTGGCGAAATGCTCGCGAAATGGTCCTGAAGTAAGAAACCGTTATAGCAGACCTGAAACGTCTTTTGAGTTACATGGCGGATGGCATTAACATTAGGTCTTCGTTATAGTGTAAATGGTTTTCATTATCCTGCGTCCTGTACGTACGCCTTTACTCCTTTTGTCAGAAGTTGATCACCTTGATGAACTCTATGCAAATAAAATTGCTTTCTCGTAAATATGAGATTCAAACCAACACATACATTTTTTCTTGACGTGGAATGCCACAGGAATAGCCAATAAAACGAAAACAGTCTTTAATTAACCAAGACATCTAACTGACGATCCTCCGCTTGCCAAGTATACCGGGTACTTTGTATATGATCGCATTTTGTTTTGCAGGTGCAGTTACCGGTGGACTATTTATTCTAATAGCGGGCTATTTCAAGAATCCTGATGCTGTGATAGGTTGCATGTGCGTTAGCGGAACTGCCCTCGGATTGGTTTATGCGGGCTTCCAAGTAAACATGTTAGATATTGCGCCGAGAAACGCGTCTATCGTCATGGGCATCGTGAACGCGGCCAGTAACACCGCTGGCTTTCTCAGTCCCATGTTGGTTGGGTTCATAACGCATCACAAGGTTCGATCCACTAAATAGCTTTGCTCGGCTGATAGTATCACTCTGTTGTGTGTCTTTTCCATGTGTGTCATGGTACTCCTCCCTCCCGTGTACTAGAGGTTTATTTACGAGTTCTCAACCAGCGCATTCTTCGCGCCGTTAAAGAGATGAACGGGGATATCACAAGTTAACGAAGTGTATTCTTTTTATGTAATTGATTAATTGGTAACAACTGTCTACTCTGCCTGGAATACGATGAATTTAAAAATTATGATGATTACAAAAAATATGATGAAAAAGGTCTATTTACGATCCCCTCTAGGGGCCTCTTCGCGTCGTTTAAGAGATGAACAGTGATATCACAACTTGAGGGAGTGTATTTCCTTTTATGCCCTAGATAATCTATAATAACTTTCCATTCTACCTGGTGTGTGATGATTATAATAATAAAGATTATGAAGGTTTATTTTCAAGACCTCACCCAGCGCATTCCTTGCACCGTTAAAGAGATCAATTAGGATCTCACAAGTTAAGGGAGGGGGTTTCTATCATGTAGTTGATAATTCATAACAACCGTCCACTCTATCTGGGGTATTATGGTTATTATGATAATGATTATAAAGGTTTGCTTACAAGTTCTCAACAAGCTCATTCTTTGCGCCGTTTAAGAGATATATAAGGATATCACAAGTTATGGGAGTGTATTCTTTTACGTTTTAATTGATAACAACTGTCCGCTCTGCCTGGGGTATGATGATTACAAAAATTCTGATGAAAAAGGTTTATTTACAAGATCCCCTCTAGGGGCTTTTGCGTCGTTAAAGAGATGAATAAGGATATCACAATTTAAGGGAGTGTATTTCCTTTTATGTCATTGATAATTTTAAAACAACTGTCCACTCTACCTGGCGTGTGATGATTATAATAATAATGATGATAAATGTTTATTTACAACACTTCCCGAGTGCATTCTTCGCTTATTTAGAGCGTAAAAGAAATTGTTGCAAGCTATTTCTTCACTTTAAGAATGTATTTTCACCTGCTAACCTTGCTAGGTCGCCGCTCGAAGTCAAAGAAATTTCCACATTAGTTCAGACAAAGCTTTCCATGGGTAATGAACATGAATCTGTGGATATTTAATCTCGTCTGTTCAGCTGTTTACGGCATAAACCAAATTTCAGAGCCAGATTTGAAAGCTGTTAGCTTTGCCGAAAAGATGGCAGGACAAAAGCTGAACGGAAGCCTGATAAAAGAAATAGATGTGGATTCGGAAAGTTCCTGCCAGCTTTAGTGTGTGGATGAAGAGCGATGTCAGTCTTTCAACTTTGGAACTCAAAAGGGCGACTCAGGGAAATTCAAATGTCAGCTAAGCGACTCTGATCGATTTGTTGGATTTGCTAACTTTACCGAGGTTGAAAATTTCATTTACAGAGGAATAAAGGTATGCTAAATCTGTCTTTGTGCATCAAAAATTAATTAATTGCACCTCAATGTTTGAATCTTTGTGTTCATAATCGTAGCTGTAGCTCTATTTCAGCGCCTTGCATGATTCTTTCTGAAGCTGTGCTCCACTTAACATGGCTGGGAATTAGCGCCGCATTTCGATTGATCGATTGCGTTCGGGTGCAAGGAAGCGACAGCAGGTAGTTGCTGGTTAAGACAGGAGCGAGGTTGTTTCACATCATGGGGGTGAACTTGCAACGGTAGAAGTTGAGCGAACTTGAAATGGCGCGAAACCTCTATAAATTACATGGCACCCTCGGGCACAGGACTTACAGAATTGTTTAACACAATGAAAAACGTTCAAATGTCGTACAATTTCTTAAGTGTCATAACTTTCATTCTTGGAATATTCAAAATAGAAAACCGTTCATGCACTGAGTCTCTATCTTCCTGCATATAAAATCGACGAAAGAACTTAAAATTAAAAAAAGACAAAACGTTTTTATCAATGTTTTAAAAAACATACGTTTCTCTATTTTCCTTCTCTAATGTTAGAGCATCTGCGAAGGTGACCTGTGCAAAGGAAACGAATTATGTGTCGCAAGCTGCACATCAAAAACTCACTTGTGTAAGTGTATCAGAGGTAAGTGGAGACCCGGTAGATTTTTGTAGTTTGAAAGAAGCCCATGCTAATTAATCAAGGGATACGTTGTCATATGTTACCTCGATACAGGACAGCAATGTTCTGAATGTTACTTTACGTAATCAATATGGTGCTCAGTTAACACAGTAGGAAGTTTTTCAAATACTAATAGCTATGGGGCTTGGGAAAAATACCACACAACTCGCAAAATATTGCGCTTATTATATTGCGCGTATAGTATCGACTAAAGTGTATTCATAACAGACGGTAACTTGACTACTTGCTGTTTACATTTAAAGATTGCCCCAAGAGCTGTCTTGACTATTATCAAAATGGTTCCAAATCTGACGGTGTGTACCGGGTTTACGCTGATGAAGAAGAACCCTTTCAAGTGCTGTGTGACATGACAACTGATGGCGGAGGCTGGACCACCTTTCAAAGGCGCATGGATGGCTCTGTAGACTTTTATGTCGCCTGGGAATCGTACAAAAAAGGCTTTGGAAATCTGGAGGGCGAGTTTTGGCTCGGAAACGATTATCTTCACCGTCTGACTGCAACTGCTAACATGGTGTTTCGAATCGATATGGAGGATTACGAAGGTCATCGAAGATTTGCCGAGTACACGACTTTCTCCGTGGCCGACGAAAGCGATAATTATCGGGTGACAATCGATGGATACCGAGGCATCGCAGGTGACTCATTAGCTTCAACTCAGCCCATCAGGTATGTGGCTGGCAATTCGTTTACCGATGTTAGAAGAATGAAAATTGACATTTAGAAATTTATCAGTGGAGCGCTGCTGCTCAAGAATGCGTGACTTACTGTTCACTTGACGAAGTTGAAGATCCTTAAACTTAACTTTATAAACTTCTCCTTTGCCTCATGTTTTAGGAACAACTTCATGTATATTATTGACCATGACTGCCCTTTTTAAATTGGTCATTGACATTGACATTGCTCCTTGCAGCATGATTTACTTTTTGTGCACTGCTTTGTACACAGATTTCCATGTTTTTCTTCTTCACTTTCCTTCTCATGCCTTCAGCAACATTGCTACCCACCCAGCTTCTTGTCATTTTTTCACGAAGTTGTTGTTGTTTTTCTTTTTTTCAATTTAGAAGTATGAACTTTACAACCAGAGACAAAGACAATGACGCTAGTGACGTTGGAAACTGTGCAGAGTATTTTATAGTTGGCTGGTGGTATAATAGCTGCCACAGGGCAAATCCAAATGGCTTGTGCCAAGGCGGAAGTCACGCACAAGGAGTTACTTGAATCTCATTTCGAGGACTAGATTATTCGCTTAAGCGCACTGAGATCAAACTTCGACCAGCATGATTTTTTAATTGTAGAAATTGCGTCTTTAAGCTCTCAGCCACATATGTATGTAACTGTATCTTTCACGAATTAGAGACATCTATCAAGCCTACAGTGATTCTCTGTTAGCTTTTGATGATTGTTATATTTCCTTTAGCGGGGTGGCATCAACCGAGACGGAGTTTTATCGCGTTTAATTATAAGGATGCTGCAAGTTTTATTTACTGCAGTGCAGTAGGACAAACGCAAACAAATAGATTCGTAATGTTAAACTGGATCATTTCAGCTGCCGACTTGTCTCTCCTGAGCCAACTTATAAAGTTTGTAATCGATTTTTGGTAGCAATGTATGGAAATGAGTTGAATGTTCATAGAGTCCACCTGGGTGCTATAAAAGTTGTTCCTCAACGAAGTCATCAGTTGGTATCGCATAATTTGTTTTTCTCGAGCCCTTGTTTTAACAAAATAAATTATTAAATACAAAAAAAGGCGAAATATACCACACAATATGGAGAAATTCCTGAAATGAGTTCACTAATCCTTTTCCAATCTTACTACTGTCTTCATTTAACAGAATTGCGCTAATTCGGCTTGCTTTTGCTAAGGTGATACAGCTATCTTTTTTTTTTGTCGTCCGAGCAAGCACTAGAGGTCATAATTGTGACTGGAGGTGTCCTCCGAAACAAGTTCTGGTCTAATAGAGGTTTAGATCTGACTACTGGCTAGAAGTACTGTGCAAGCTTTACAGCGTGGCTGGTCACGCAAACTCTGAAAAAGTAGTAGCCCTCCTGTTGCTAACTACGAGTTTTTCTGGAAATCCTGTTGGTGCGCTACGAGTTAACAAGTAAGTAAAAAAGAAAAAAAAAAACAAAAAAAGAAACAGAGAAATTGCAGAGGGTTTGTCCAGTAAGGCCTGATGTCTGTGTAGTGTTCTCCTAATTCTGATAAAAGTCACGCTCTCGTGTGTAACATCCTGTTTACCTGAAGTTAAGGATTCACCATGGCTGATGACGACTACGAGAGACTAGTGCCACTCTACTCCCAGCCAAAACTCGTAGTCGTAGTCAGATCTAAGGTGCTCTAGCATCCGAGAGGCAACGGTTCGATTCCCGTCGTAGTCTTATCATTTTAGGCTTCTCTGCTATTGCTAAAATTGCAGCTCACCAGTAAGGTCATTTCCTGCTGTAATCCTAATGCCGTTGTGTGATTCGATGCCAAGACAATAACCAAATTAACAATTGTGTGGCTGCAAATGACGATTATATTTTGAAGGACGTAAAACATGCATATATATTTGGAAGTTAATGGTTAAATGTTGTGAAAAAATCAGCAGTGGCACCTCTTTGTTTCACCTCGAAGGTTGTTATTAATTATGAATCGGGATAGCTTTAATTGGTTTAATTCGATTAGTTTAGATCCACCTCATTGTTAATTCAGCGAGTGCGATATCAGTCGAAGTTAGCATAGGAAAAAAGAAACATGTATCTACGGGCCCTTCTGATGTTTTCACTTATGGGCCTTGCAGAAGCTTCAAATCGTTTTTCGGAGCCAGATTTTAAATCTGCTAATTTCGCAAAGGCGATAAACGATCAAAAACTCAACGGGAGTGTCCTCAGAGACTTTGAAGTAGCATCTGAAATATCTTGTCAGTTTGAATGTGTCTCTGAAGATCGATGTTTGCCATACAACTTCCTTCCCATCCACGATAAGGAGACAAGTAGATGTCAGCTAAGTGGCTCGGACCGATTTGTGAGTCAGGTGAATTTTACAAAAGAGGATGGAGCATTATATCGAGGAATACAGGTAACAAAACTGATGAACTCGAATGTCCTCGGTTCGTTAAAGTGTCTTTTCTTTTCGTCTGAATTTATTTCAAACAGGATGCTGCGATTTTCATTACAGTCAGGCTGGTTGTTTCAAGAATTTAATAAGAATGCATTCTTTGTAAACTAGGATCGTTCTATTTCGTGAATAAATGAATAGGAGCTCTTAGATGATGCAGCGATTTTGGTACTGATTACCTTGCATGGTGAGTGAGTAATTACTGGGTTTTGAGGACACATGCTGGGCTTGGAAAGCTTGAGAAGTTGAAATGATTACAACACGATAAAGCGCTTGAAACTCTGGACTTTTGATATATTTTATGTATCTAAGGGGTTTTATCAACCTTTATAAACAACTATTTATTATTATTTTCATATTAAACAAGTTGTTTCACGTCTCAGTTGAGTCAACTGATTCCAAAGAATACAATATCTCCCTAGAGTTATTGGTGCTGAGAAGCACCTGTTATGAAGAAGGCAGAAGTTCTCACCAGAGAAGAAACGAGAACTCCTTACTAGGGCATCCTTTCGTGAAATGAATCTACCTTAAGATGAATCATAATCTAATATAAATTTCCTTTAAAGAGTTAAGGCTGAACAAATGTTGTTAGAAATAACACAGAAGAAGCCAACATAGGAATAAATCTTGAAATAAAGCGGGATGATTTCGTTTTAGGACTATTCAAAACAAAAACTATTTATGTTCTGAGTTTCTTTTTTTTTAAATTTAATACATGACCGACAAGAAGTTTTCAGCTATTATGGAGATTCTCAATGTTTGCTCAATGTCGGCACGTACGCCAGCGTATTGTTTTTCCAGAAAATGTTTATGTTTTCGCTTTTCTAGGTCACTAAAATCCATCAAAAGGGCGATGAGAAAGGTTCAGACTATCGTTTTCTTTAGTAAATATCATCAAAATGATTTTCTTTATGGAGCTAAGATTCCACGAAGGGAGGCACTCGCCGGTGATAATTTGGCTTTGCCTTTGATTTTCATTTTGTGAAAAATTTGTCCTGCCGATCATTTAAAAGCCAAAAAAAATTGGGGTTGCTGAGGCAGTTTCCTCGCTCTTTGCAATTTTGTGTTTTCTTCCTTTATCTCAAATTTGGTCTTATGAATTTTTTTTTTATCAAAAGGTATTAGAAGGGCACAAATATGTTTAACGGTCCAGCAAATCTTGGAAAATTTCATCAAGAGACGCGATCAATCTTGCTCCAAAGATCTCTATGTCCTTTGTCGAAAAACAGTACGTAGTGGAAAAGAACTTCGTATCTGAGCATGCGTAAACTTTCAACTCTGTCACGATCTGTCGCCGCTTGGCAATCTCTCCCACGGTGTTTTCTTTTCGGTTGACCCCTTTTTCAGGCGTAGAAGGCCTGTAAATATTACGGGTGCAGTTTCAGGAAAGCCAAGATTACATTACATAAAAAACTGTTAAACTACTTTTAACACACCTTTTCAAATAACAATCCCGCGATAGTATCGAACCGCCATACTTGTGGACACTTTTTAAGCTCGCACTATGTTTGCAACCAGATCTCGCGCGGTCAAAAAACCCTATGGAGCCTCCTTAAATGAAAAAATCCGTCATCATCCTTTTGATATCTCTTTGTATAATGATTTTCTTTCTTTAATCTTTAGAGCACCTGCGATGAAGATGATCCTTGCAAGGAGAATGAAACTTGTGTTGCTAACTACAAATCAAACACTCATGTTTGCAAGTGTATTAGAGGTAAGTGGAGATCCGCTCGGAGAAAGACAAAAACCATTCTAGGAGAGGGATATACTGAAAATGCCGAGGACAGATGAAACGGGAAGATTAGCACCAGATCAGGCAAGGTTACGAAAGATCAAGTGTGTAACGTCCATTACAAAAACATTTAGAGAGAGAGAGTGAGGGAAAGAGAATATATAATTTTTGTTCTTGTCAAAGCATTTTACTTTCGCGTTTAATTTCTAGGTTGCTTTAAGAACTGTCTAGACTATTATCAAAATGGTTCCAAAACTGACGGTGTGTACTGGGTTTACCCTGATAAAGAAGAACCCTTTCAAGTGCTGTGTGACATGACAACTGATGGTGGAGGATGGACCACCTTTCAAAGGCGCATGGATGGCTCCGTAGACTTTTATGTCGACTGGAAATCATACAAAAAAGGCTTTGGAAATCTGGAGGGCGAGTTTTGGCTCGGAAACGATTATCTTCACCGTCTGACTGCATCTGCCAGCATGGTGTTTCGAATTGATATGGAGGATTATGAAGGCGACCGAAGATTTGCAAAGTATACGACTTTCGCTGTGGCCGGCGAAAGCGATAATTATCGGGTGACAATCGATGGATACCGAGGTACCGGAGGCGATGCATTGCTATCTCTCAATAAGCCTATCAGGTATTGGTTCATAGCAGCTTTCTGTACTTTGCTCTGAGAATCACCAGTAATATAAGGGTAAGTTTTGAAAAGCTCCTGTCCAAGAATTTGGAAGTACGTTTAGGATTGCCGGATCCCTGCACTTAAGCTGATCAACTTTTTTCTACAAATGACAAATCTAAGTTGAAATATCACATTCCGGATGCATCATCGCCGATCAGATATTTCAACTTCCAGTTTATTGCAAACCAGGATTGCTCCTTTCAACATGATGACATCAAATTCATGTTGATACTATTAACTTTAAAAAAAAAAAAAGCGTACTAGATTACAATTCTATGTTCTCAAACTTTCCTGATGGGGGAATCGTTTTATGTGCACTGCTGACAATTAGTGCTCCTTACATATATCCCACCACACAGTGCCATCTGCACTTTACTGACTATGATATGCTGTTAGAAGCATTGTTTCCTCGCTTTTTCTCAGTTTCTTAAGGAATGCCTTTGATATCCTAGAAACATGAGGTTTACAACGAAAGACAAAGATAACGACGTTAAAAGCAGTGGAAACTGCGCGTCAAATAATAAGGGTGGCTGGTGGTATAATAGCTGCCATAACGCCAATCCAAATGGTTTGTATAAGGGTGGAGGTAACGCACAAGGTATTACGTGGGGGTCATTTCGAGGACAAGGATATTCTTTAAAGCACACCGAGATCAAAATTCGACCAGCATGATTTTATTTGTGGTAGCTGCATCCTTAAGCCAATAGTAAACTGTAGCTTCTAATTAAGAATTAAAGATATCTGTTTTGCGTAGAGTTTTAATTTGTGATTATTGCAATATACAAATTTGGTTAACGCGACACATTGTTGGCAGATGGCGCGTTTAGCTGTTGTCTTTCAATGCACTTGGTGGTGATAAACTTTCTTAAATTTTGTCTGTGAAATAGTTTTATTGATTTATCTACGTATGTAGAGCACTTTTTCTGTCTTTGAATTTATGTTACTCCCTCAGTAAGAGAAAGGCACTTTTAATTCGTATTATGAAAACGTTACTTATTTTGTCAGATGAGACTTTCCTAGATATTGATGATGAGCTTAGTTTGAGATTGTTTAATTGAGCGAGTTATTTCGTCACTGAGGCTGGCTTGCAAACGCACTTAAAATAAACATCCGCGGAGCCCTGCAAAATATCTCCCGTCAACTCGATGAAAAGAGACCTGCTACGATTAGCTCGTGTTTCATCTTTTCTCTGGTACCTTACACATACCTCAATTGAAAACCTGTCATCTTTCTTTTCTTAACTGCATCTTTCAATAAATAATTACCTCAAAATATAATTTTAAGTGTCTGCTACATTTCAACAAGAACTTAGATAACTATATAAAAATAACTATGGAGAACGATGTTCTGGACCACGAGACATTTGCTTAAACCCTGAACTCCCTTTGGAGATAGTGCTAAGTTGAATTATGGCCAACAGATCTATAAAGACGCGTAAATCTTAACTCTGTTACAAATCAAGAGAGGAGGGCTCCTCCTACTTTTTTGAAATATTTGCGTCCCTGTTTATCGAAGATTGCTTAATGCTTTTCTAACGTAAAATGGCTGTCAACGCTCTCCCTAAGCGTTACGTTTTGTCTGGAATGATTTTTGTTGGATTCTTTGTTATGTCCGGGCTGAGAGTAAATTTGAATGTCGCTATTGGTGCGATGGTCAATAATCACACGGCTGTGGTGGATGGAGAAATAATCTGCAGGGTAAGTGAAGGTAGCACCTCAGAGAAAACTCGTTCATGTAACACTTCAATCAACTTGGGCTAGATAAAAGTCCTCATACAAACACCAAGAGAAGCTCATAATATAAAAAAAACTCGGGGTCAATTTTTTTAATGTATATCGTTGGTAACGATAGTGAAACGTAGTTAAGCTTAACACTTAGTTAATTATCTTACCACTTTTCGATCCACTTCATTTTTCAATTCACTATTGCTAGCGATCACCGCTTGCAGCCGACCATGACTTATTTTAGCGCTATTGGTTTGTCTCTATTCTATGATTCCATTCTTCCGTAAGCGACCACTTCACGTGGGCCGACCTCAGTACAGGTGCCCTTCGTGTAACAGGACGTTTTAAAAGCCACAAATGTTGGTCGATATACCGTGTGTTTGCCATTCAGTTTGAAAGTAACTTACCAAGAGACACTCTTTTTGCAAGATTTTTTACTTTCAAGATTGCGATGCAATCGTGTAGTTATTCTTTTGGATAAAAACGTGTTTTCCATGACATTACTATCGGGTTTAACATTGTATTTCTAAAGATATCAAATTCCTAAATGTTTATTTTCCTCCAAACAAAAGAAATTATATAAATAACACCTAATCGGTAGTAATGTTTTATCAACGAACTACTTTATGTGATAAAATTGTTACTTCAGAATTGTCTTAACTGTTCTACAGGAAGCGGAATTCAAATGGGAACCTGAACTGAAAGGTAAAAGAAATAAATGAATCAATTAAAATTGATGACGTTAACATTTATAACCAGGCAGTACATAGGCAAGAAGCTTATCTTACAACCACGAAGATCCGTAAAGAGTTCCTATGCTGCATTGCTAAAAATAAATCGTGGCGACAAGATCCTATGGCAGGAAATATTCACATGACAGGCGTCTGACAAGGAAACTACTCACAGTTTAGTGTACATTCGATGGCTATGGTAATGACATTTGTTATGGGACATACCTGTAACGATAAATACCTGGAAATTTCCAGAATGCTGAGACATGCTGACTTGCATAACATGGAACATATGAAACATTATATTAGGTCACTTAATCATAATGTAATAATACTAAAATAGTTGTGTTGTAAGCGTCCAGAATGTTTGAGAATACTTTGTAGAATTATTTCGTAACTCTTGTCGGGAGTGACCGACTGTTTGGAAAGCTATACCGAGGGAAAGCTACTGTGAAATTGTTCCTCTCAAGGAGCATTAAAGGAAACTGTGATTTTTTTGGTCAGTGGTGAGCTGAGATATACCTTGTAGTGGGCTTAAGTAAGTGTATTGAGGATTATTACTGTACTGACCATAGGATTTGCTCCTTATAAAGAATATTATTACAAGTTGTGTAATAAAGCAGTTGAGTCTGTGGGATTGTTATGTTCTTTCTGTCGGTTACATTATGACGCAACACAAGATAACTTCATTTTCTTCCCTTAGGTGTAATTTTAGGATCATTTTATTACGGTTACATGGTGTTCCAAATCCCAGGGGGATGGTTAGCATTACGAGTGGGTGGAGCTCGTCTGTTTGGAGCTGCTGTCATGATCGCCTCATTGTTTACTTTGTTAACTCCCATGGCAACGCGCTGGAACCCAGTTGCACTGATTGTATTAAGAATATTAGAGGGCCTCGTGTTGGTGAGTTAAAATAATAATAATGATGACACTGATAACGATTGAAGTAAAAAAAATTGAAATTAGTACTAGTATTTTAAATGATGCAATTGAAAAAAATCATATTTTAGGAAATTGTCTTAAGCTTCGATATTAAAGTAGTTAGCGACTTACAATAACATATTTCATCAGGGATAAAGTCTCATAAAACTGGGACAATACATACGATTATATTTAGGATTAATACTTAATTTCTTTACCAGGCATTTGACGGAGGAAGGTAATGTGGGGAAAATAGAATTTTGACTTACAGAGGAACTTGAGCCCTTTATTACACCCATTTTGAAATCACTGGTGGTCCCTGTAATCTGATTGGCTCTAATTGATACGATTTATTCACAAATTGCACCATTTTTTGCTTTAAATCGCATCTTTTCTCCAGCCAATGAGGTGGCTACACTAAAAAAAAACAACCAATCAGATTTCAAGGCTTGTTTAAAGTAACCGATCAAATTGCAGGAAAATGAAAGACAAAGAGTGTCATGCGGCAAATTTTGCAACTTTTGTTTCAAAAACTCTTATTTATTCCCCCCAAAAAATGGATGAATTTAATTTCAGACCGGCTCAGTGATACATCAATGAAATATTTGAACTTACCAGGTCCTGTATTTGGGTGATTTCAAAATGGATGTAATAAAGTGGTAATTGAACCTCGTGTCGTGCAATTTTGGTCTGAAATCATACTTGTGATTATAAATCGAACTCGCGCTGGGCGCTCGTTTGATTTTCAAATCACGCGTATGATTTCAGCCCAAACTGCACTCCACTCAGTTCAATTACCATTATGTATCATTAACATATTTAAACGCTTAAAACAAAATGTCAGAATTTGTCCTCTTGGTAAGTAGTTTTGTAGCCAGTGTAACTTTATACGTACAAGTGCGATTTTACAAAAAAATTGTTCTTGTGTAAGGACCACGCCCAACGTTCTCACCATTACCGGTTAGTCTTTGCAAAAGTAATGGCAATTCCTTGGGATATGACTGCAATGAATAAAGGAACTAATTTGTTTACTTCCATGAATGTCAGGGTGTTCTATTTCCTTGTAATCACGCTATGTGGAGTCGATGGGCGCCTTCAGCTGAGAGAACAACTTTAGTGACGGTTTCCATAACAGGTTTGCCCTATAATTATATCTGGTGATTTTCCTTCAACAAAATCTACCCATGCACTCACGCACTTGGACTTTGCTTATCATCTCAGGGGGAAGCATTGGATACCTCCTTACTATGCCTATTACAGGCTTGCTCACCAAATATGGTTTTGATGGGGGCTGGGCCTCCGTATTTTATTGCTTTGGTGAGTATCTGAGCTCAATACAGTATTGTGAAATTTTATCGTTTGGAAGTAATGCGTCAAAGACATATAACGTACGAGTTTTATATGTCACTGACTTCCTTTTCCATTTGAGTTATCGATGATTTAAAAATTATTTCGATTTTGTTTACGTCTTTATCTGAACATTGCAATGTAGCTGCTGCTGCTTTTATTCTTTTGCAATAAACTGCTGTATCTATGCTTAAGACTTGTTTCGATTCTATGAGTTTTAAATAGTTTCTACTCGTGGGTCGATAACGATTTTCGTCATGAAAGTTGGATAAGCTCAAACTGAAGGGCTCGTTAGACCTAAGCTAATCTTTCCTCCCTGTCACTCACACGTGCCTGTAATATCCTGATGTATGCACCCTCTCCTCCCTCCATTCCACTAAAGGGCCTCTTGCCTTAGAAGAGGTGGCTAAACCAGTCAATCAGTCAGTCAGTCAGTCACACAAGAATACTTAAATAGAAGCCGTATCGAAAATGATTTCATGGATTTTTTTTATCAGGTGTGTTTGGTATAGTGTGGTACTTCGTTTGGCTGATGGTTGTCTACGAGTCTCCTGCACTTCACCGGACCATATTAGATGACGAGAAGAGTTTAATACAAGAAACAGCCCTGGACATGTCTAAGGTAGGTCTCGTACATGACCTTTGGTGTACTTCTAAATGGGCAATGTTCCATGCAGTGTTTGTGGTATTCTTGGTTTACATGTATGATCCAGTTCCATGCCATATGATGTTTAGCATGTAGAGCTAATTTATACTAAAGGGATAGCCTATTCTTTAAATGCTTAAGCGAGAACTGGATTATTGGAAATGAGAAAAAAATTAAAAACATGGGAATTCGACTAAGATTCAGATAAGGAAATTTGCCTCGAAACTTAGGTTATTTAATCTCCTCACCTCAATTCCACTCGCTCCCGGTCTCCTCCCCTACCCTCTCCTCCCCTACCCTCTCCTCCCCTACCCTCTCCTCCCCTACCCTCTCCTCCCCTACCCTCTCCATCCCTTCTCCTCCCTCGCGTCTCCACTTCCTCTTTTTGTTCAAGACCTGACCTAAGTGGTCTGGAAAAATAAAATAAATTGTGACTGAATATCCGCGTTTTTCTTAAGTTAGAGACAGTCTTCATGCGTTGATTTTATCTTTTCTACGCATTCTTCTTCAACTTGATTCTGAGTTTCCTTGTCCATTCTATAACGTTACATACATCTTTCCTTTTTTTATGATTATTTTTATCTGATTTAATCCCAACATATAGTACTGTCTTTCTTTCCTCAGGTAGAGAATATTGTAATTCCTTGGAAATCTATCTTACTATCACCACCTGTTTGGGGAATAATTGCGGCCAATTTTGCATTGGATTGGGCGTTTTATATTTTGCTTATATCGATGCCAACTTTTCTACTAGATGTCATGAAAACATCTATCACCAGTGTGAGTTTATAGCACCATGTTAAGAATAGGCCAATTCTAACAGCAGAGCTTTTGTTAGCACATTTACGTACCTGCATTCATTATGAGACCCGCCCAGGCCAGAGTCCGGCTCGGTGAGATGCGAGATGGAAAAAAACGCAAGGAGAAAGGAAAAAAAGACGAGGCCAGTATTATCTATATGCTCAGTCTACACAGTATGACCTCTAGCAAACTATTTTCTTATTCGGCACTCATACTCTATCGTGAAGTAAATAATGGTCCTTGCTAAACTTCTAAACTGGGCTGCTTTCAACTAAAACTAACATCCAGTGTTATTCTTCTTTTCTTATCTTTATTTTCAGATGGGATTCATGGCTGCTTCACCTTTTCTTGTCGAAGGTGTTTGTTCTCCATTGTCTGGCTTAGCAGCAGATGTGCTGAGGAAAAGTACGGTATCTACAAAGAACGTCAGAAGAGTTTTTTACGCTGCTGGTTCGAAAAAAAAAACCGACTCACCAGTCCATATTTTCTATACCTCTAAGTTGGCTAAAGGTTTCTTAGTGACTTGTCTGTGGTAATTGTTAACGATTTTCAGTGAAATGACTGAACTAACTCAACTCGTTTTAACTTCAAGATCCGAAAACGTATGTACTCAATTTTCGTGGTAGATATCCTTATCATAGGGTTGGCTCCAAGTACTAGAAAGATGAAGCGAATCCTATATTTTAATTGGCCTCTCGGTCGGGATCGCCCTCTTTCATCTTGCTGGTTTCATTCTACAAGTTATTAGGCAATTTTTCTATATAACAAGAAAAACGAAAAAACGTGTTCTGGCTGTTTTAGCTAACACAGGGTTACAAACCCCTTTTTCTTCAGAGTGAAAAAAAGGGGATCAGCGATTTGGTGGATTTTTCTCTAATACCTGTTACTCACTTAAGATGACTGGATATAGGTTTCATTCTCGTATCGGTCAATAAAAGCGCAACTTCCAGTCTCCATTACCCCGAGCTTTTTGTGAATTTTGTCTACACCTTAACCGATAATCTATTTCACCTTTCTTCTTGATAATAATGTCATCCTTTTTCTTCTCCAGGCTCCATAGCGAGTGGGTTTTTAGTACTCATAGCTGGTTACTCTTTAAATGTCACGGTGGTTGTTATTTGCATGAGTCTGGCTGGATTGACTACGTCACTGGCATTCCCGGCATACACTGTGAACATGCTAGACATTGCTCCGCGTTACTCGAGTATCATCATGGGCGTTTGTAACACTGTTGGAACTACAGCTGGGTTTGTCAGTCCAACCATAGTGGGATTCATTGCCCAAGATAAGGTTGGTATGGAGTGCATTTCGATTGATTGCAGTTAAACCAAAGCCAAGTAACTACAACGGCCAATCACAGCAAAAGAAAATGTCACAAAGAGCCAATCAGAATTCAGAGTAAAAGCACAAAGCCAATTCATTTTACCTAAGAGCAATCAGTAATGCGATTTATAATACCATGTTTTAATCTGAGGCGAGCAGGGAAACTCAAAAATCGAAATCTTCAGGTGAAAGATTATTTTTCCTTTTTGATGACATTCAGGAACATAGTAACTCTTAAAGCATTGTAAAGTAAGGCAGAAGAGACTTACACTATGCAGTACTTTTCAAGATACGAGCCCTGAGTAGCCCAGCGTTCATGCACTCGACCCGGGCCTCCCGCATAGTCCGCCATATTTGCATTCGGTCTACATCAAATCATAAAAGCTCCTAATGTAAATGCTGTACTCTAAGCTTTCAAAAAAAAAAAATGTTTGACCACATAGCAAAATGCATAACTTCCTTTCCTTCTTTCATAGACTGCTGAAGAGTGGCAAAGGGTCTTTTTGTTAACATTTGTAATTTTACTTGGAGGGACTTTCCTATTTTGCCTTTTGATGTCCGGAGAACGACAGGATTGGGACCAAACTATGAATAAACCAACAGACGAAAACATTAAATCTGAAAGTGCTACTGGTAGCTAGAACAATCCTAGACATAGGTTCTTTGCGTACCTTCGTATACAATATACATATATAATATATATATATAATCATTATTCATCCGCTGGCGGGGAAACGGGGTGGGGAGGTGAGGGGGTTGGAGGATTTGGTTGTTTCACAATACCGTATAACTGATCTTGCCACAGGACTCTGTAATCATCTTACGATCCCCCCTCCCCCTCATTGTGGTAAATTGACCGTCAATGTCCTATACTAGGTAATTTAGTGTTAACAACTGAGTTGAAAACGTAAATTAGCCACCGTAAAGGATAAAAAAGCTGACGTTTCGAGCGTTAGCCCTTCGTCAATCGCTCTGAAGAAGGGCTAACGCTCAAAATGCTCAAAACGCTCAACTCAAATTACCCACTATACTCTCCCACCGACGCAGCATCACGGCTTCTTTAGAAACTTACCCCTTTATTTAATGTCCTATAGTACTTCGTTTATACTTTGCTGGCGACGAATGATTCCGCCTCCGTTTCCTATGAAAACCGTGCGATTCTCCACCCCAAAAACCTCTGCCTCTTACCCTAACCCATCCCAGGTGATAAATAACGAGTGGTTCTTGAGCAATTTTCTGAGTTGGTTAATCCAGCCAATCCGTGGTGAGGAAACCAGTTTGTACGTTATTCAATAAAGTTTTCCTTTGTTGTGCAAAATAGAGTTGAGATGCAAAATGAATGTGTTCTGCAAAAGTGTGTAGAACTTTCCCGCGAGGGAACCTCTTAGTTAACATTTGTCAAGGTTTATATTTGAACTTTTTTTCTAATTAAACTCTCCGTTTGTTATTTGTTTTGTTTTGTTTTTTTATCATTGTATATTCTCTATCAAATCTAAGGTGTTGCATTTTAAGATGTTCCGACGGGCGCCACCTGTAATCCACCATGTTAAAACCTCAAGCAAACTACTTCAAAATGGCTAAATGCTTTTTTATGACATACGGTTTAAAATACATCTATACTACCTTACTCTTTGATAAATAAAATGAAAAATGATCAATGGAGCACTAATGAAATATGATACGTCTTCTCATACAGTATTTGGTATTGTATTGTTACTTAATGTTTTTAACTGTGTAGTTATGATTAATTAATGAAATTCAAATTTGCGCTGCTAAGTAGCGCGAATTGATCGGCGTATCTATGTATCTTGTTTCATGCGGACAGCGTAGTAGTTCTATGCATCTCCCTGTCAGAGATTGCACTCCGCTGGACAAAACTTTTAGTTCTATGAGGACTATCTTCGGGCATAATTTAAATCAAGTGCACCATGTTGTAAGTATTGTCAGATACGCTGTAAATATTTTTACAAGGATTTAGTGGCCTTGATTTAAAAGAATGGCACCTTGTTCGGATGGGATTCCGAAGAGGTACGTCCTTCCCGTCTTAGTGTTTTGGGGTTTCTTTACAATGTACGCGTTGCGAACCAATCTGAATGTGGCCATCGGAGCAATGGTCAAAAACCACACAGTTGTCATCGATGGAGTCGAGACAGAAAAGGTAGATAACGCTACTCTTACTTGAATCCCTTGATTCAAAATTTTATTACGCTACATAATTAGAGAAAGACAACTCGCAGACTGATCATGGAATAGAAACCGACAAGAAGGTAAAGGTCTGTGGTCCGTTGTTTCGCGACTCAAGGGATTTTTTCAAGTAGAGAAGGCCAGGGTCTTGAGTTTTCCGAATAAATTTAACACCCGCCGTGAGCGACTTTACACGTGCGGGTGGCATTTTTAAAAATGATAAATTCAAGTTTTCATATCACCGAAATCAAATAACCACACAGTAACGAAGACTGCTGCTTGTAAAAGAGGGAAGAATCTTCGCCTGTTAAATAAAGTAAGCTTTCAGAGCGTGCACTCAGATTGCGTGGTATTAAATAATCAACTAAATTCTCTAACATGTAAGGAAGTATCAATGACACTGTAAAAAGCAATGCCAACAAAATTTTGTTGTTTCTCTTGCATCAAATTGACACCACCGACTTTGATACTGATTTTATGACCGCAAGGATCGCGAAATATATTTCCAAGATCGTGGTCACGGCAAAAATCCTTGCCAATCCGGTCGCCCATAGCAAGGCTGGAATAAACAAGTGATAAACGCATTTAAACTTTACCCAACTTGTTTCGTCGTCAAGTTCTTTTTCTGGCTTTTTTTTTCCCAGGAGGCAGAATTTAAGTGGAGCTCAAAATTACAAGGCAAGATTAATTTGAAATTGTCGTTGTTCTGTGTTGACGTATGGTATATATATAGAGAATAATACATGGCTGCGCGTAGATATGGAATTTCTTATAGTGTGTTCAACTCGAGTTCAACACAAGAAATTCCATCCTACAAGCAGCCATGTAATATGTTGCATATGACATGGAAGCAACAAGCCTATAAGGAAAATCCTTGTAAAACTCCGCAGTTTACATGATAAAGTTCTTTAACGATTCTTGTTACACTCAACCTCACTTCCTTTACGGATAATAATAAGTTGTGTCACTATACTCACAGGGGTGGTACTGGGTTCGTTTTATTACGGCTACGTTGCGTTGCAAATCCCCGGAGGCTGGCTTGCCTTAAAACTCGGAGGAACACGCCTGTTCGGTTCAGCGGTGCTGACGGCTTCGGTCTTAACATTATTAACCCCGTTAGCTTCCAGAGCAAGTGTGGTGCTTCTTATTGTTGTACGAGTTTGTGAAGGATTGGTTCTGGTTAGTATTAGTTTTAATTACCGAATTCATAAACGAAATAACGCACGATGGAAAAGTAACAATCCTAGATGCAATTCTGATTTTATCAATAAGCAAGTGGGTTATGTGTTAGTTTTATTTGAGTGGTCCTGTTGAAGTGACCGTTCAATACAGTTAACTAAAAGACACAATGCTAACAGGCCGTTGGGACTCGGTCAAAGATGACCGCGACCGCTCAAGAGGTGACCGCTTTTTGAAGATGAAAATTGCAGTAACTAAGCGGAAAAACTTAGGACTTTGACAACTGACCACATAGTACATGGTGACCGCTAAATACAATGCGCCCTAAGGCTCGACTCTACAAAGACTATAAGCTCCCACGTTACCTCAGACTTCCTTTTTTTTTCATCTCTAATCTGCCTCTCTAGCCACAAATGAGCTTTTACCTGGTTTCTGACACATATTTGCCAACTATTAGGGAGTATTGTTTCCTTGTAACCACGCTATCTGGAGCAAATGGGCACCAAGCATGGAGAGAACTACTTTAGCCACTATAGCAGTCACAGGTACTTTTCAAACCCGTTCATTTATCATTGATTTGTTTTATGGATCGTTGAAAATTGGTCTAAAAAAAATTGTTTTCTTGGATGGAATTATACCGAAGAGACAAGAATATAATTAACCACTGGCGTAGCACATTGATGAAGGATGCAAAAGATCGGCATGGATTTCAAATGATAATCTTGAGAAATCTACTCCTAAATTTTTACGTGAAGCACAGGTCGCAACGAACTTCCTTCTGCTGGTCTCCCACTCAATTTTTGGCAAGTTGGTAAAGAAATAAAGATATTTCAAATCGTTTCCTCCAGCTTGGTTTTTTTCTTCTTTTAATGGTTTTCCCATGGTTGGAACAAAATGTTTTCAAAAATGCAAAACTTGACATTTCTGATTAAAGGTTGCACTGTTGGCAGTATAGTAACAATGCCGATTTCTGGGTTGTTAACAAGATATGATCTTGATGGTGGATGTCCAGCTGTGTTCTATGCATTTGGTAAGAAAAATGTTTAAGATATACAAATAATCCTTAGATTGCTTTGCTTAATCAGGCAAATAAAAAAAGATGAACCAATTCTCTAAGGCCTCAAACCGGATTCAACAGTCAAAGGAAGAAGATAGATTGACATCTATGAAAGTTGGGGTAGGCAGTGGCGGTTTTGTTCGTAAATTTCTTAGGAAGTAGTGTTTGATTTTGCCTCACTGTTAGTTTTGCCTAAAGTGCTGTCGCGGGAGGTCTTAACCAGAATAGTTTAATTCCGCTGAATTCGTTTACAAGGCAAACGGAAGTCATTATTCGGAGTCGTGCACAAGAAGACTGACGTTCTGATTGAAAACAAAGTAAAAGTACAAGGCGCGTAGATTGCTTGAAAAAGGAAGAATTGGTATTTTTAAGGAAACATTCTCAGTGCAAACGACGACTTACGATTCTATCTGAACTAGAAATGACTTTCATGAGATATAGATATCCCAACTGACAAAGCTCAGACTGTCCCTCATCATCCTCCTACTTTCTTTTTTTGCCATTTCTACCTTTTTTTACATTTCAAAGCACATTAGAGAATAGCAACAACTTTTCTTTCAGCCTGGCCCGACCGAAATTAGTTTACTTTTGTAATGTACACATAATCTTTTGTACGATTTACTTTTACTCGGCTCATTTTCTTCGTCTCAGATGGGATTTGCGGCTGCCGCTCCGTTTGTTTTCAAATCTTTAACTTGTCCCTTGGCGGGAGTCACCGCTGACCTTCTCAGGCGGAATATTCTTTCTACCAAGACGGTGAGACGCGTGTTCTACACAACAGGTATAGCACAATTTTTAAAAGTGGGAAATGGTAAAGCATAATCCCAGTGGTATCAGGCGAAATGCTCGCGAAATGGTCCTGAAGTAAGAAACCGTTATAGCAGACCTGAAACGTCTTTTGAGTTACATGGTGGATGGCATAAACATTAGGTCTTCGTTATAGTGTAAATAGTTTTCATTATCCTGCGTCCTGTACGTACGCCTTTACTCCTTTTGTCAGAAGTTGATCACCTTGATGAACTCTATGCAAATAAAATTGCTTTCTCGTAAATATGAGATTCAAACCAACACATACATTTTTTCTTGACGTGGAATGCCACAGGAATAGCCAATAAAACGAAAACAGTCTTTAATTAACCAAGACATCTAACTGACGATCCTCCGCTTGCCAAGTATACCGGATACTTTGTATATGATCGCATTTTGTTTTGCAGGTGCAGTTACCGGTGGACTATTTATTCTAATAGCGGGCTATTTCAAGAATCCTGATGCTGTGATAGGTTGCATGTGCGTTAGCGGAACTGCCCTCAGATTGGTTTATGCGGGCTTCCAAGTAAACATGTTAGATATAGCGCCGAGAAACGCGTCTATCGTCATGGGCATCGTGAACGCGGCTAGTAACACCGCTGGCTTTCTCAGTCCCATGTTGGTTGGGTTCATAACGCATCACAAGGTTCGATCCACTAAATAGCTTTGCTCGGCTGATAGTATCACTCTGTTGTGTGTCTTTTCCATGTGTGTCATGGTACTCCTCCCTCCCGTGTACTAGAGGTTTATTTACGAGTTCTCAACCAGCGCACTCTTCGCGCCGTTAAAGAGATGAACGGGGATATCACAAGTTAACGAAGTGTATTCTTTTTATGTAATTGATTAATTGGTAACAACTGTCTACTCTGCCTGGAATACGATGGATTTAAAAATTATGATGATTACAAAAAATATGATGAGAAAGGTCTATTTAAGATCCCCTCTAGGGGCTTCTTCGCGTCGTTTAAGAGATGAACAGTGATATCACAACTTGAGGGAGTGTATTTCCTTTTATGCCATAGATAATATATAATAACTTTCCATTCTACCTGGTGTGTGATGATTATAATAATAAAGATTATGAAGGTTTATTTTCAAGACCTCACCCAGCGCATTCCTTGCACCGTTAAAGAGATCAATTAGGATCTCACAAGTTAAGGGAGGGGGTTTCTATCATGTAGTTGATAATTCATAACAACCGTCCACTCTATCTGGGGTATTATGGTTATTATGATAATGATTATAAAGATTTGCTTACAAGTTCTCAACAAGCTCATTCTTTGCGCTGTTTAAGAGATATATAAGGATATCACAAGTTATGGGAGTGTATTCTTTTACGTTTTAATTGATAACAACTGTCCGCTCTGCCTGGGGTATGATGATTACAAAAATTCTGATGAAAAAGGTTTATTTACAAGATCCCCTCTAGGGGCTTTTGCGTCGTTAAAGAGATGAATAAGGATATCACAATTTAAGGGAGTGTATTTCCTTTTATGTCATTGATAATTTTAAAACAACTGTCCACTCTACCTGGCGTATGATGATTATAATAATAATGATGATAAATGTTTATTTACAACACTTGCCGAGTGCATTCTTCGCTTATTTAGAGCGTAAAAGAAATTGTTGCAAACTATTTCTTCACTTTAAGAATGTATTTTCACCTGCTAACCTAGCTAGGTCGCCGCTCGAAGTCAAAGAAATTTCCACATTAGTTCAGACAAAGCTTTCCATGGGGAATGAACATGAATCTGTGGATATTTAATCTCGTCTGTTCAGCTGTTTACGGCATAAACCGAATTTCAGAGCCAGATTTGAAAGCTGTTAGCTTTGCCGAAAAGATAGCAGGACAAAAGCTGAACGGAAGCCTGATAAAAGAAATAGATGTGGATTCGGAAAGTTCCTGTCAGTTTTAGTGTCTGGATGAAGAGCGATGTCAGTCTTACAACTTTGGAACCCAAAAGGGCGACTCAGGGAAATTCAAATGTCAGCTAAGCGACTCTGATCGATTTGTTGGATTTGCTAACTTTACCGAGGTTGAAAATTTCATTTACAGAGGAATAAAGGTATGCTAAATCTGTCTTTGTGCATCAAAAATTAATTAATTGCACCTCAATGTTTGAATCTTTATGTTCATAATCGTAGCTGTAGCTCTATTTCAGCGCCATGCATGATTCTTTCTGAAGCTGTGCCCCACTTAACATGGCTAGGAATTAGCGCGGCATTTCGATTGATCGATTGCGTTCGGGTGCAAGGAAGCGACAGCAGGTAGTTGCTGGTTAAGACAGGAGCGAGGTTGTTTCACATCATGGGGGTGAACTTGCAACGGTAGAAGTTGAGCGAACT
This sequence comes from Pocillopora damicornis, assembly GCF_964200805.1. NCBI lineage: Eukaryota > Metazoa > Cnidaria > Anthozoa > Scleractinia > Pocilloporidae > Pocillopora > Pocillopora damicornis. The sequence goes on from NC_142671.1 coordinate 33,563,368, forward strand.
TGAAATGGCGCGAAACCTCTTTAAATTACATGGCACCCTCGGGCACAGGACTTACAAAATTGTTTAACACAATGAAAAACGTTCAAATGTCGTACAATTTCTTAAGTGTCATAACTTTCATTCTTGGAATATTCAAAATAGAAAACCGTTCATGCACTGAGTCTCTATCTTCCTGCATATAAAATCGACGAAAGAACTTAAAATTAAAAAAAGACAAAACATTTTTATCAATGTTTGAAAAAACATACGTTTCTCTATTTTCCTTCCCTAATGTTAGAGCATTTGCGAAGGTGAACCGTGCAAAGAAAACGAATTATGTGTCGCAAGCTACACATCAAAACCTCACTTGTGTAAGTTTATCAGAGGTAAGTGGAGACCCGGTAGATTTTTGTAGTTTGAAAGAAGCCCATGTCCTAATTAATCAAGGGATACGTTGTCATATGTTACCTCGATACAGGACAGCAATGTTCTGAATGTTACTTTACGTAATCAATATGGTGCTCAGTTAACACAGTAGGAAGTTTTTCAAATACTAATAACTATGGGGCTTGGGAAAAATACCACACAACTCGCAAAATATTGCGCGTATTATATTGCGCGTATACTATCGACTAAAGTGTATTCATAACAGACGGTAACTTGACTACTTGCTGTTTACATTTAAAGATTGCCCCAAGAGCTGTCTTGACTATTATCAAAATGGTTCCAAAACTGACGGTGTGTACCGGGTTTACGCTGATGAAGAAGAACCCTTTCAAGTGCTGTGTGACATGACAACTGATGGCGGAGGCTGGACCACCTTTCAAAGGCGCATGGATGGCTCTGTAGACTTTTATGTCGCCTGGGAATCGTACAAAAAAGGCTTTGGAAATCTGGTGGGCGAGTTTTGGCTCGGAAACGGTTATCTTCACCGTCTGACTGCATCTGCTAAAATGGTGTTTCGAATCGATATGGAGGATTACGAAGGTCATCGAAGATTTGCCGAGTACACGACTTTCTCCGTGGCCGACGAAAGCGATAATTATCGGGTGACAATCGATGGATACCGAGGCACCGCAGGTGACTCATTATCTTCAATTCAGCCCATCAGGTATGTGGCTGACAATTCGTTTGCCGATGTTAGAAGAATAAAAATTGACATTGAGAAATTTATCAGTGGAGTGCTTCTGCTCAAGAATGCGTGACTTACCGTTCACTTGACGAAGTTGAAGATCCTTAAACTTAACTTTATAAACTTCTCCTTTGCCTCATGTTTTAGGAACAACTTCATGTATATTATTGACCATGACTGCCCTTTTTAAATTGGTCATTGACATTGACATTGCTCCTTGCAGCATGATTTACTTTTTGTGCACTGCTTTGTACACAGATTTCCATGTTTTCCTTCTTCGCTTTCCTTCTCATGCCTTCAGCAACATTGCTACCCACCCAGCTTCTTGTCATTTTTTCACGAAGTTGTTGTTGTTTTTCTTTTTTTCAATTTAGAAATATGAACTTTACAACCAGAGACAGAGACAATGACGCTAGTGACGTTGGAAACTGTGCAGAGTATTTTAGAGGTGGCTGGTGGTATAATAGCTGCCACAGGGCAAATCCAAATGGCTTGTACCAAGGCGGAAGTCACGCACAAGGAGTTACTTGGATCTCATTTCGAGGACTAGATTATTCGCTTAAGCGCACTGAGATCAAACTTCGACCAGCATGATTTTTTAATTGTAGAAATTGCGTCTTTAAGCTCTCAGCCACATATGTATGTAACTGTATCTTTCACGAACTAGAGACATCTATCAAGCCTACAGTGATTCTCTGTTAGCTTTTGATGATTGTTATATTTCCTTTAGCGGGGTGGCATCAACCGAGACGGAGTTTTATCGCGTTTAATTATGAGGATGCTGCAAGTTTTATTTACTGCAGTGCAGTAGGACAAACGCAAACAAATAGATTAGTAATTTTAAACTGGATCATTTCAGCTTCCGACTTGTCTCTCCTGAGCCAACTTATAAAGTTTGTAATCGATTTTTGGTAGCAATGTATGGAAATGAGTTGAATGTTCATAGAGTCCACCTGGGTGCTATAAAAGTTGTTCCTCGACGAAGTCATCAGTTGGTATCGCATAATTTGTTTTTCTCGAGCCCTTGTTTTAACAAAATAAATTATTAAATACAAAAAAAGGCGAAATATACCACACGATATGGAGAAATTCCTGAAATGAGTTCACTAATCTTTTTCCAATCTTACTACTGCCTTCATTTAGCAGAATTGCGCTAATTCGGCTTGCTTTTGCTAAGGTGATACAGCTATCTTTTTTTTTTGTCGTCCGAGCAAGCAGTAGAGGTCATAATTGTGACTGGAGGTGTCCTCCGAAACAAGTTCTGGTCTAATAGAGGTTTAGATCTGACTACTGGCTAGAAGTACTGTGCAAGCTTTACAGCGTGGCTGGTCACGCAAACTCTGAAAAAGTAGTAGCCCTCCTGTTGCTAACTACGAGTTTTTCTGGAAATCCCGTTGGTGCGCTACGAGTTAACAAGTAAGTAAAAAAGAAAAAAAAAAAAAAAAAAGAAACAGAGAAATTGCAGAGGGTATGTCCAGTAAGGCCTGATGTCTGTGTAGTGTTCTCCTAATTCTGATAAAAGTCACGCTCTCGTGTGTAACATCCTGTTTACCTGAAGTTAAGGATTCACCATGGCTGATGACGACTACGAGAGACTAGTGCCACTCTACTCCCGGCCAAAACTCGTAGTCGTAGTCAGATCTAAATTACTCTAATATCCGAGAGGCAATGGTTCGATTGCCGTCGTAACCTTATCATTTTAGGCTTCTCTGCTATTGCTAAAATTGCAGGTCATTTCCTCCTGTAATCCTAATGCCGTTGTGTGGTTCGATGCCAAGACAATAACCAAATTAACAATTGTGTGGCTGCAAATGACGATTATATTTTGAAGGACGTAAAACATGCATATATATTGGGAAGTTAATGATTGAATGTTGTGAAAAAATTAGCAGTGGCACCTCTTTGTTTCAACTCGAAGGTTGTTATTAATTATGAATCGGGATAGCTTTAATTGGTTTAATTCGATTAGTTTAGATCCACCTCATTGTTAATTCAGCGAGTGCGATATCAGTCGAAGTTAGCATAGGAAAAAAGAAACATGTATCTACGGGCCCTACTGATGTTTTCAGTTATGGGCCTTGCAGAAGCTTCAAATCGTTTTTCGGAGCCAGATTTTAAATCTGCTAATTTCGCAAAGGCGATAAACGATCAAAAACTCAACGGGAGTGTCCTCAGAGACTTTGAAGTAGCATCTGAAATATCTTGTCAGTTTGAATGTGTCTCTGAAGATCGATGTTTGTCATACAACTTCCTTCCCATCCACGATAAGGAGACAAGTAGATGTCAGCTAAGTGGCTCGGACCGATTTGTGAGTCAGGTGAATTTTACAAAAGAGGATGGAGCATTATATCGAGGAATACAGGTAACAAAACTGATGAACTCGAATGTCCTCGGTTCGTTAAAGTGTCTTTTCTTTTCGTCTGAATTTATTTCAAACAGGATGCTGCGATTTTCATTACAGTCAGGCTGGTTGTTTCAAGAATTTAATAAGAATGCATTCTTTGTAAACTAGGATCGTTCTATTTCGTGAATAAATGAATAGGAGCTCTTAGATGATGCAGCGATTTTGGTACTGATTACCTTGCATGGTGAGTGAGTAATTACTGGGTTTTGAGGACACATGCTGGGCTTGGAAAGCTTGAGAAGTTGAAATGATTACAACACGATAAAGCGCTTGAAACTCTGGACTTTTGATATATTTTATGTATCTAAGGGGTTTTATCAACCTTTATAAACAACTATTTATTATTATTTTCATATTAAACAAGTTGTTTCGCGTCTCAGTTGAGTCAACTGATTCCAAAGAATACAATATCTCCCTAGAGTTATTGGTGCTGAGAAGCACCTGTTATGAAGAAGGCAGAAGTTCTCACCAGAGAAGAAACGAGAACTCCTTACTAGGGCATCCTTTCGTGAAATGAATCTACGTTAAGATGAATCATAATCTAATATAAATTTCCTTTAAAGAGTTAAGGCTGAACAAATGTTGTTAGAAATAACACAGAAGAAGCCAACATAGGAATAAATCTTGAAATAAAGCGGGATGATTTCGTTTTAAAAAACAAAAACTTTTTATGTTCTGAGTTTCTTTCTTTTAAAATTTAATACATGACCGACAAGAAGTTTTCAGCTATTATGGAGATTCTCAATGTTTGCTCAATGTCGGCACGTACGCCAGCGTATTGTTTTTCCAGAAAATGTTTATGTTTTCGCTTTTCTAGGTCACTAAAATCCATCAAAAGGGCGATGAGAAAGGTTCAGACTATCGTTTTCTTTAGTAAATATCATCAAAATGATTTTCTTTATGGAGCTAAGATTCCACGAAGGGAGGCGCTCGCCGGTGATAACTTGGCTTTGCCTTTGATTTTCATTTTGTGAAAAATTTGTCCTGCCGATCATTTAAAAGCCAAAAAAAATTGGGGTTGCTGAGGCAGTTTCCTCGCTCTTTGCAATTTTGTGTTTTCTTCCTCTATCGCAAATTTGGTCTTATGAATTTTTTTTTTTATCAAAAGGTATTAGAAGGGCACAAATATGTTTAACGGTCCAGCAAATCTTGGGAAATTTCATCAAGAGACGCGATCAATCTTGCTCGAAAGATCTCTATGTCCTTTGTCGAAAAACAGTACGTAGTGGAATAGAACTTCGTATCTGAGCATGCGTAAACTTTCTACTCTGTCACGATCTGTCGCCTCTTGGCAATCTCTCCCACGGTGTTTTCTTTTCGGTTGACCCCTTTTTCAGGCGTAGAAGGCCTGTAAATATTACGGGTGCAGTTTCAGGAAAGCCAAGATTACATTACATAAAAACTGTTAAACTACTTTTAACACACCTTTTCAAATAACAATCCCGCGATAGTATCGAACCGCCATACTTGTGGAAACTTTTTAAGCTCGCACTATGTTTGCACCCAGATCTCGTGCGGTCAAAAAACCCTATGGAGCCTCCTTAAATGAAAAAATCCGTCATCATCCTTTTAATATCTCTTTGTATAAAGATTTTCTTTATTTATTTTTTAGAGCACCTGCGAGGAAGATGATCCTTGCAAGGAGAATGAAACTTGTGTTGCTAACTACAAATCAAACACTCATGTTTGCAAGTGTATTAGAGGTAAGTGGAGATCCGCTCGGAGAAAGACAAAAACCACTCTAGGAGAGGGATATACTGAAAATGCCGAGGACAGATGAAACGGGGAGATTAGCACCAGATGAGGCAAGGTTACGAAAGATCAAGTGTGTAACGTCCATTACAAAAACATTTAGAGAGAGAGAGTGAGGGAAAGAGAATATATAATTTTTGTTATTGTCAAAGCATTTTACTTTCGCGTTTAATTTCTAGATTGCCCCAAGAACTGTCTAGACTATCATCAAAATGGTTCCACAACTGACGGTGTGTACTGGGTTTACCCTGATAAAGAAGAACCCTTTCAAGTGCTGTGTGACATGACAACTGATGGTGGAGGATGGACCACCTTTCAAAGGCGCATGGATGGCTCTGTAGACTTTTATGTCGACTGGAAATCATACAAAAAAGGCTTTGGAAATCTGGAGGGCGAGTTTTGGCTCGGAAACGATTATCTTCACCGTCTGACTGCATCTGCCAGCATGGTGTTTCGAATTGATATGGAGGATTATGAAGGCGACCGAAGATTTGTAAAGTATACGACTTTCGCTGTGGCCGGCGAAAGCGATAATTATCGGGTGACAATCGATGGATACCGAGGTACTGGAGGCGATGCATTGCTATCTCTCAATAAGCCTATCAGGTATTGGTTCATAGCAGCTTTCTGTACTTTGCTCTGAGAATCACCAGTAATATAAGGGTAAGTTTTGAAAAGCTCCTGTCCAAGAATTTGGAAGTACGTTTAGAATTGCCGGATCCCTGCACTTAAGCTGATCAACTTTTTTCTACAAATGACAAATCTAAGTTGAAATATCACATTCCGGATGCATCATCGCCGATCAGATATTTCAACTTCCAGTTTATTGCAAACCAGGATTGCTCCTTTCAACATGATGACATCAAATTCATGTTGATACTATTAACTTTAAAAAAAAAAAAAGCGTACTAGATTACAATTCTATGTTCTCAAACTTTCCTGATGGGGGAATCGTTTTATGTGCACTACTGATAATTAGTGCTCCTTACATATATCCCACCACACAGTGCCATCTGCACTTTACTGACTATGATATGCGGTTAGAAGCATTGCTTCCTCGCTTTTTCTCAGTTTCTTACGGAATGCCTTTGATATCCTAGAAACATGAGGTTTACAACGAAAGACAAAGATAACGACGTTAAAAGCGGTGGAAACTGTGCGTTAAACAATAAGGGTGGCTGGTGGTATAATAGCTGCCATAACGCCAATCCAAATGGTTTGTATAAAGGCGGAGGTAACGCACAAGGTATTACGTGGGAGTCATTTCGAGGACAAGGATATTCTTTAAAGCACACCGAGATCAAAATTCGACCAGCATGATTTCATTTGTGGTAGCTGCATCCTTAAGCCAATAGTAAACTGTAGCTTCTAATTAAGAATTAAAGATATCTGTTTTGCGTAGAGTTATAATTCTTAATTTAATTTGTGATTATTGCAATATACAAGTTTGGTTAACGCGACATATTGTTGGCAGATGGCGCGTTTAGCTGTTGTCTTTCAACGCTCTTGGTGGTGATAAACTTTCTTAAATTTTGTTTGTGAAATAGTTTTATTGATTTATCTACGTGTGTAGAGCACTTTTTCTGTCTTTGAATTTATGTCACTCCCTCAGTAAGAGAAAGGCACTTTTAATTCGTATTATGAAAACGTTACTTATTTTGTCAGATGAGACTTTCCTAGATATTGATGATGAGCTTAGTTTTAATTAAACGTTTTAATGTCTCAGTGATTGTTTAATTGAGCGAGTTATTTCGTCACTGAGGCTGGCTTGCAAACGCACTTAAAATAAACATCCGCGGAGCCCTGCAAAATATCTCCCGTCAACTCGATGAAAAGAGACCTGCTACGATTAGCTCGTGTTTCATCTTTTCTCTGGTACCTTACAAATACCTCAATTGAAAACCTGTCATCTTTCTTTTCTTTACTGCATCTTTCAATAAATAATTACCTCAAAATATAATTTTAAGTGTCTGCTACATTTCAACAAGAACTTAGATAACTATATAAAAATAACTATGGAGAACGATGTTCTGGACCACGAGACATTTGCTTAAACCCTGAACTCCCTTTGGAGATAGTGCTAAGTTGAATTATGGCCAACAGATCTATAAAGACGCGTAAATCTTAACTCTGTTACAAATCAAGAGAGGAGGGTTCCTCCTACTTTTTTGAAATATTTGCGTCTCTGTTTATCGAAGATTGCTTAATGCTTTTCTAACGTAAAATGGCTGTCAACGCTCTCCCTAAGCGTTACGTTTTGTCTGGAATGATTTTTGTTGGATTCTTTGTTATGTCCGGGCTGAGAGTAAATTTGAATGTGGCTATTGGTGCGATGGTCAATAATCACACGGCTGTGGTGGATAGAGAAATAATCTGCAGGGTAAGTGAAGGTAGCACCTCAGAGAAAACTCGTTCATGTAACACTTCAATCAACTTGTGCTAGATAAAAATCCTCATACAAACACCAAGAGAAGCTCATAATATAAAAAAACTCGCGGTCAATTTTTTTAATGTATATCGTTGGTAACGATAGTGAAACGTAGTTAAGCTTAACACTTAGTTAATTATCTTACCACTTTTCGATCCACTTTATTTTTCAATTCACTATTGCTAGCGATCACCGCTTGCAGCCGACCATGACTTATTTTGGCGCTATTGGTTTGTCTCTATTCTATGATTCCATTCTTCCGTAAGCGACCACTTCACGTGGGCCGACCTCAGTACAGGTGCCCTTCGTGTAACAGGACGTTTTAAAAGCCACAAATGTTGGTCGATATACCGTGTGTTTGCCATTCAGTTTGAAAGTGACTTACCAAGAGACATTTTTTTTGCAAGATTTTTTACTTTCAAGATTGCGATGCAATCGTGTAGTTATTCTTTTGGATAAAAACGTGTTTTCCATGACATTGCTATCGGGTTTAACATTGTATTTCTAAAGATATCAAATTCCTAAATGTTTATTTTCCTCCAAACAAAAGAAATTATATAAATAACACCTAATCGGTAGTAATGTTTTATCAACGAACTACTTTATGTGATACAATTGTTACTTCAGAATTGTCTTAACTGTTCTACAGGAAGCGGAATTCAAATGGGAACCTGAACTGAAAGGTAAAAAAAAATAAATGAATCAATTAAAATTGATGACGTTAACATTTATAACCAGGCAGTACATAGGCAAGAAGCTTATCTTACAACCACGAAGATCCGTAAAGAGTTCCTATGCTGCATTGCTAAAAATAAATCGTGGCGTCAAGATCCTATGGTAGGAAATATTCACATGACAGGCGTCTGACAAGGAAACTACTCACAGTTTAGCGTACATTCGATGGTTATGGTAATGACATTTGTTATGGGATATACCTGTAACGATAAATACCTGGAAATTTCCAGAATGCTGAGACATGCTGACTTGCATAACATGGAACCATATGAAACATTATATTAGGTCACGTAATCATAATGTAATAATACTAAAATAGTTGTGTTGTAAGCCTCCAGAATGTTTGAGAATACTTTGTAGAATTATTTCGTAACTCTTGTCGGGAGTGACCGACTGTTTGGAAAGCTATACCGAGGGAAAGCTACTGTGAAATTGTTCCTCTCAAGGAGCATTGAAGGAAACTGTGATTTTTTTGGTTAGTGGTGAGCTGAGATATACCTTGTTGTGGGCTTAAGTAAGTGTATTGAGGATTAATACTGTACTGACCATAGGATTTGCTCCTTATTAAGAATATTATTACGTGCAATAAAGCAGTTGAGTCCGTGGGATTGTTATGTTCTTTCTGTCGGTTAGATTATGACGCAACACAAGATAACTTAATTTTCTTCCCTTAGGTGTAATTTTAGGATCATTTTATTACGGTTACATGGTGTTCCAAATCCCAGGGGGATGGTTAGCATTACGAGTGGGTGGAGCTCGTCTGTTTGGAGCTGCTGTCATGATCGCCTCATTGTTTACTTTGTTAACTCCCATGGCAACGCGCTGGAACCCAGTTGCACTGATTGTATTAAGAATATTAGAGGGCCTCGTGTTGGTGAGTTAAAAATAATAATGATGATGACACTGATAACGATTGAAGTAAAAAAAAGTGAAATTAGTACTAGTATTTTAAATGATGCAGTTGAAAAAAATCATATCTTCGGAAATTGTCTTAAGCTTCGATATTAAAGTAGTTAGCGACTTACAATAACATATTTCATCAGGGATAAAGTCTCATAAAACTGGGGCAATACATACGATTATATTTAGGATTAATACTTAATTTCTTTACCAGGCATTTGTCGGAGGGAGGTAATGTGGGGAAAATAGAATTTTGACTTACAGAGGAACTTGAGCCCTTTATTACACTCATTTTGAAATCACTGGTGGTCCCTGTAATCTGATTGGCTCTAATTGATACGATTTATTCACAAATTGCACCATTTTTTGCTTTAAATCGCATCTTTTTTCCAGCCAATGAGGTGGCTACACTAAAAACAAAACAACCAATCAGATTTCAAGGCTTGTTTAAAGTAACCGATCAAATTGCAGGAAAATGAAAGCCAAAGAGTGTCATGCGGCAAATTTTGCAACTTTTGTTTCAAAAACTCTTATTTATTCCCCCCAAAAAATGGATGAATTTAATTTCAGACCGGCTCAGTGATACATCAATGAAATATTTGAACTTACCAGGTCCTGTATTTGGGTGATTTCAAAATGGATGTAATAAAGTGGTAATTGAACCTCGTGTCGTGTAATTTTGGTCTGAAATCATACTTGTGATTATAAATCGAACTCGCGCTGGGCGCTCGTTTGATTTTCAAATCACGCGTATGATTTCAGCCCAAACTGCACTCCACTCAGTTCAATTACCATTATGTATCATTAACATATTTAAACGCTTAAAACAAAATGTCAGAATTTATCCTCTTGGTAAGTAGTTTTGCAGCCAGTGTAACTTTATACGTACAAGTGCGATTTTACAAAAAAAATGTTCTTGTGTAAGGACCACGCCCAACGTTCTCACCATTACCGGTTAGTCTTTGCAAAAGTAATGGCAATTCCTTGGGATATGACTGCAATGAATAAAGGAACTAATTTGTTTACTTCCATGAATGTCAGGGTGTTCTATTTCCTTGTAATCACGCTATGTGGAGTCGATGGGCGCCTTCAGCTGAGAGAACAACTTTAGTGACGGTTTCCATAACAGGTTTGCCCTATAATTATATCTGGTGATTTTCCTTCAACAAAATCTACCCATGCACTCACGCACTTGGACTTTGCTTATCATCTCAGGGGGAAGCATTGGATACCTCCTTACTATGCCTATTACAGGCTTGCTCACCAAATATGGTTTTGATGGGGGCTGGGCCTCCGTATTTTATTGCTTTGGTGAGTATCTGAGCTCAATACAGTATTGTGAAATTTTATCGTTTGGAAGTAATGCGTCAAAGACATATAACGTACGAGTTTTATATGTCACTGACTTCCTTTTCCATTTGAGTTATCGATGATTTAAAAATTATTTCGATTTTGTTTACGTCTTTATCTGAACATTGCAATGTAGCTGCTGCTGCTTTTATTCTTTTGCAATAAACTGCTGTATCTATGCTTAAGACTTGTTTCGATTCTATGAGTTTTTAATAGTTTCTACTCGTGGGTCGACAACGATTTTCGTCATGAAAGTTTGATAAGCTCAAACTGAAGGGCTCGTTAGACCTAAGCTAATCTTTCCTTCCTGTCACTCACACGTGCTTGTAATATCCTGAGGTATCCACCCTCTCCTACCTCCATTCCACTAAAGGGCCTCTTGCCTCAGAAGAGGTGGCTAAACCAGTCAGTCAGTCAGTCAGTCAGTCACACAAGAATACTTAAATAGAAGTCGTACCGAAAATGATTTTATGGATTTTTTTTATCAGGTGTGTTTGGTATAGTGTGGTACTTCGTTTGGCTGATGGTTGTCTACGAGTCTCCTGCACTTCACCCGACCATATCAGATGACGAGAAGAGTTTAATCCAAGAAACAGCCCTGGACTTGTCTAAGGTATGTCTCGTACATGACCTTTAGTGTACTTCTAAATGGGCAATGTTCCATGCAGTATTTGTGGTATTCTTGGTTTGCATGTATGATCCAGTTCCATGCCATATGATGTTTAGCATGTAGAGCTAATTTATACTAAAGGGATAGCCTATTCTTTAAATGCTTAAGCGAGAACTGGATTATTGGAAATGAGAAAAAAATTAAAAACATGGGAATTCGACTAAGATTCAGATAAGGAAATTTGCCTCGAAACTTAGGTTATTTAATCTCCTCACCTCAATTCCACTCGCTCCCGCTCTCCTCCCCTACCCTCTCCTCTCCTACCCTCTCCATCCCTTCTCCTCCCTCGCGTCTCCACTTCCTCTTTTTGTTCAAGACCTGACCTAAGTGGTCTGGAAAAATAAAATAAATTGTGACTGAATATCCGCGTTTTTCTTAAGTTAGAGACAGTCTTCATGCGTTGATTTTATCTTTTCTACGCATTCTTCTTCAACTTTATTCTGAGTTTCCTTGTCCATTCTATAACGTTACATACATCTTTCCTTTTTTTATGATTATTTTTATTTGATTTAATCCCAACATATAGTACTGTCTTTCTTTCCTCAGGTAGAGAATATTGTAATTCCTTGGAAATCTATCTTACTATCACCACCTGTTTGGGGAATAATTGCGGCCAATTTTGCATTGGATTGGGCGTTTTATATTTTGCTTATATCGATGCCAACTTTTCTACTAGACGTCATGAAAACATCTATCACCAGTGTGAGTTTATAGCACCATGTTAAGAATAGGCCAATTCTAACAGCAGAGCTTTTGTTGGCACATTCACGTATCTGCATTCATTATAAGACCCGCCCAGGCCAGAGTCCGACTCGGTGAGATGCGAGATGGAAAAAACGCAAGGAGAAAGTAAAAAAAACGAGGCCAGTATTATCTATATGCTCAGTCAACAAAGTATGACCTCTAGCAAACTATTTTCTTATTCGGCACTCATACTCTATCGAGAAGTAAATAATGTCCTTGCTAAACTTCTAAACTGGGCTGCTTTCAACTAAAACTAACATTCAGTGTTATTCTTCTTTTCTTATCTTTATTTTCAGATGGGATTTATGGCTGCTTCACCTTTTCTCGTCAAAGGTGTTTGTTCTCCATTGTCTGGTTTAGCAGCAGATGTGCTGAGGAAAAGCACGGTATCTACAAAGAACGTCAGAAGAGTTTTTTACGCTGCTGGTACGAAAAAAAAAACCGACTCACCAGGCCATATTTTCTATACCTCTAAGTTGGCTAAAGGTTTCTTTGTGACTTGTCTGTGGTAATTGTCAACGATTTTCAGTGAAATGACTGAACTAACTCAACTCGTTTTAACTTCAAGATCCGAAAACGTATGTACTCGATTTTCGTGGTAGATATCCTCATCATAGGGTTGGCTCCAAGTACTAGAAAAAAGAAGTGAATCATATATTTTAATTGGCCTCTCGGTCGGGATCGCCCTCTTTCATCTTGCTGGTTTCATTCTACAAGTTATTAGGCAATTTTTCTACATAACAAGAAAAACGAAAAAACGTGTTCTGGCTGTTTTAGCTAACACAGGGTTACAAACCCCTTTTTCTTCAGAGTGAAAAAAAGGAGATCAGCGATATGCTGGATTTTTTTCTAATATCTGTTACTCGCTTAAGATGACTGGATATAGGTTTCATCCTCGTATCGGTCAATAAAAGCGCAACTTCCAGTCTCCACTACCTCGAGCTTTTTGTGAATTTTGTCTACATCTTAACCGATAATCTATTTCACCTTTCTTCTTGATAATAATGTCTTCCTTTTTAACTCGTGAATTGCGCGCATGCGCAAGAGCGAGTTATAGATACGATGTGGGGAATAGCATTCGCTCGCTCGCTCGCTCGATTGGTCGATTCCTGTAAACTTTTTTTAGATTTTAGGCTTTTGAGTGCATTTTATAGTTTTTGGCGAGCAATAAACAGACGAAATGGCGACCTTTGTTGCTAAGAATAGTGGTGGGGTGAAAAAGAAGCCAATGATAATCTTAAAAGAGTTTTTTTTTTCGTTTTAGTTTCAACAAGCGGCGCCAGCGACTGGCAGGCATGCAAGGATTCACACTGAAATAACAGAACAACCTTCGTTTTTCATAAAATTGTAATTTACAGTCCTTGAACTTGAAAACAATCCGAAGATTCATTGAAAATATCACTTACTGCGAAGCGCTCGGAGTTTACAGATGTTCAAAAGCTTTTTCTGTTATAGCGTGAGGACAAAATTGATCATTACGTTTCGTCGCGTGTGTTTTTCCTGTGAGAAGCAACAAAAGATGCCGGCGACTGACGAAATAACAAGTTAACACGAAAATCAGATAACACCTAAACAAACAATTTTAGCTACCGATTTTCAGTGAATTTTTAAAGAACAATTTTCTTTTAAGTTTCAAGACAATTTGAAGATTCAACATACAAACAACGTACTAAAATGCGAAAGTTACACACCACAAAATTGATAAATAGGCCTGAAATGAAATTCTATCTTGTTATTGATCATACGTTGCCTAGCACGTGACCTAAATCTACCCAGGCGGAGATCCAAAATGACGGTGGCAGGCTTGGCTTAGTTATATCACTCAAAACTCGTTCCCGTTTGTCTCATTTGATAAAGAGGGAATCGTTAATGTTTTCATTAAGACAGTATTGCCTTGATTTTCTAATATTTACAACGAAAGACAGTAAATTTCACTTTTCACCCACATTTACTTCCAACCTTTTCTTTTGAACCAGAAACAAAAATGATAGACGTTTAAAACACATGACATCATCCACCTTGTCAAATGTAATAGCATGATCATTTCAATTGTAATGCCTTCTTATCCCAACGTTACTTTGTTTCTCTGCTACATTAGCGAACACTGAACTACTGCTCGTACTCTAGATATGACAGTCAACCACAAAATTCCCTAAACCAGATAACATTAAACATAATCTAAAAAATCATGTGTCAATTCACGAGTTTGCTCACAGAGCACTTTGATTCTTCTCCAGGCGCCATAGCGAGTGGGTTTTTGGTACTCATAGCTGGTTACTCTTTAAATGTCACGGTGGTTGTTATTTGCATGAGTCTGGCTGGATTGACTACGTCACTGGCATTCCCGGCATACACTGTGAACATGCTAGACATTGCTCCACGTTACTCGAGTATCATCATGGGCGTTTGTAATACTGTTGGAACAACAGCTGGGTTTGTCAGTCCAACCATAGTGGGATTCATTGCCCAAGATAAGGTTGGTATGGAGAGCATTTCGATTGATTGCAGTTAAACCAAAGCCAAGTAATTACAACAGCCAATCACAGCAAAAGAAAATGTCATAAAGAGCCAATCAGAATTCAGAGTAAAAGCATAAAGCCAATTCATTCTACCTAAGAGCAATCAGCCATTAATTTATCTAGTAATGCGATTTATAAACATGTAGATACCATGTTTTAATCTGAGGCGAGCAGGGAAACTCAAAAATCGAAATCTGCCGGTAAAAGATTATTTTTCCTTTTTGATGACATTCAGGAACCGAGCAACTCTTAAGCACTGTAAAGTAAGGCAGAATAGACTAACACTATGCAATACTTTTCAAGACCCGAGCCCTGAGTAGCCTCACGTTCATGCACTCGACCCGGGCCTCCCGCATAGTCCGCCATGTTTGCATTCGGTCTATATCAAATCATAAAAGCTCCTAATGTAAATGCTGTACTCTAAGCTTTCAAAAAGAAATGTTTGAACACATAGCAAAATGCATAACTTCCTTTCCTTTTTTCACAGACTGCTGAACAGTGGCAAAGGGTCTTTTTGTTAACATTTGTAATTTTACTTGGAGGGACTTTCCTATTTTGCGTTTTGATGTCCGGAGAACGACAGGATTGGGACCAAACTAGGAATAAACCAACAGACGAAAACATTGAATCTGAAAGTGCTACTGGTAGCTAGAACAATCCTAGACATAGGTTCTTTGCGTACCTTCGTATACAATATACTTAGGAGATTTAGGGGTCAATCATTATTCATCCGCTGGCGGGGAAACGGGGGGGGGGGGGGGAGGTGAGGGGGTTGGAGGATTTGGTTGTTTCACAATACCGTATACCTGATCTTGCCACAGGACTTTGTAATCATCTTACGATCCCCCCTCCCCCTCATTGTGGTAAATCGACCGTCAATGTCCTATAGTAGGTAATTTAGTGTTAACAACTGAGTTGAAAACGTAAATTAGCCACCGTAGAGGGTAAAAAAAGCTGACGTTTCGAGCGTTAGCCCTTCGTCAAT
Organism: Pocillopora damicornis; assembly: GCF_964200805.1. Taxonomy (NCBI): domain Eukaryota; kingdom Metazoa; phylum Cnidaria; class Anthozoa; order Scleractinia; family Pocilloporidae; genus Pocillopora; species Pocillopora damicornis. Next base: position 33,578,966 of record NC_142671.1, read on the forward strand.
CGCTCTGACTAAGGGCTAACGCTCAAAACGCTCAAAACGCTCAACTCAGTTGTTAACACTAAATTACCTGCTATACTCTCCTACCGACGCAGCATCACAGTTCTTTAGAATCTTACCCCTTTACTCAATGTCCTGTAGAACTTCGCTTATTCTTTGCTAGCGACGAATGATTCCGCCTCCGTTTCCTATGAAAACCATGCGATTCTCCACCCCAAAAACCTCTGTCCCTCTCATCCCAGGTGATAAATAACGAGTGGTTCTTCAGCAATTTTCTGAGTTGGTTAATCCAGCCAATCCGTGGTGAGGAAACCAGTTTGTACGTAATTTATTAAAGTTCTCTTTTGTTGTACAAAGTGCATACAAGTCCTAAATTTTCGGGGAAGTTAAAAGGCACTAATTCAAATGGAAGGAATAGACACAGGTCTTAAGGCATAAAATAGAGTTGAGATGCAAAATGAATGTGTTCTGCAAAAGTGTGTAGAACTTTCCCGCGAGGGAACCTCTTAGTTAACATTTGTCAAGGTTTATATTTGAACTTTTTCTCTAATTAAACTCTCCGTTTGTTATTTGTTTTGTTTTGTTTTTTTATCATTGTATATTCTCTATCAAATCTGAGGTGTCGCATTTTAAGATGTTCCGACGGGCGCCACCTGTAATCCACCATGTTAAAACTTCAAGCAAACTACTTAAAAATGGCTAAATGCTTTTTATGATATACAGTTTAAAATACATCTATACTACCATACTCTCTTATAAATAAAATGAAAAATGATCAATGGAGCACCTATGAAATATGATACGTCTTTTCATACAGTATTTGGCATTGTATTGTTACTTAATGTTTTTAACTGTGTGGTTATGATTAATTAATGAAATTCAAATTTCCGCTGCTTAGTAGCGCGAATTGATCGGCGTATCTATGTATCTTGTTTCATGCGGACAGCGTAGTAATTCTATGCATCTCCCTGTCAGAGATTGCACTCTGCTGGAAAAAACTTTTATTTCTATGAAGACTATCGTCGGGTATAATTTAAATCAAGTGCACCATATTGTAAGTATTGTCAGATACGCTGTAAATATTTCTACAAGGATTTAGTGGCCTTAATTTAAAGGAATGGCACCTTGTTCGAATGGGATTCCGAAGAGGTACGTCCTTTCCGTCTTGGTGTTTTGGGGTTTCTTTACAATGTACGCGTTGCGAACCAATCTGAATGTGGCCATCGGAGCAATGGTCAAAAACCACACAGTTGTCATCGATGGAGTCGAGACAGAAAAGGTAGATAACGCTACTCTTACTTGATTCCCTCGATTCGAAATTTTATTACGCTACATAATTAGAGAAAGATAACTCGCGGACTGATCATGGAATAGAAACCGACAAGAAGGTAAAGGTCTGTGGCCCGTTGTTTCGCGACTCAAGGGATTTTTTCAAGTAGAGAAGGCCAAGGTCTTGAGTTTTCCGCCGTGACTGACTTTACACATGCGGGTGGCATTTTTAAAAATGATAAATTCAAGTTTTCATATCACCGAAATCAAATAACCACATAGTAACGAAGACTGCTGTTTGTAAAAGAGGGAAAATCTCCGCCTGTTAAATAAAGTAAGCTTTTAGAGCGTACACTCTAACATGTAAGGAAGTATCAATGACACTGTCAAAAGCAATACCAACAAAAGAATTTTGTTGTTCCTCTTGCATCAAATTGACATCACCGACTTTGATACTGACTTTACGACTGCAAGGATCGCAAAATATATTTCCAAGATCCTGGTCACGGCAAAAATCCTTGCCAATCCGGTCGCCCATAGTAAGGCTGGAATAAACAAGTGATAAACGCATTTAAATTTTTACCCAATTTTTGTCGTCAAGTTCTTTTTCTGGCTTTTTTCCCAGGAGGCAGAATTTAAGTGGAGCTCAAAATTACAAGGCAAGATTACTTTGAAATAGTCGTTTTTTCTGTGTTGAGGTATGGTATATACATAGAAAGTAATACATGGCTGCGCGTAGATATGGAATTTCTTATAGTGTGTCCAACTCGAGTTCAACACGAGAAATTCCATTTTACCAGCAGCCATGTAATATGTTGCATATGACATGGAGGCAACAAGCCTTTGATGAAAATCCTTGTAAAACTCCACAGTTTACATGATAAAGTTCTTTAACGATTCTTGTTACACTCAACCTCACTTCCTTTACGGATAATAATAAGTTGTGTCACTTTACTCACAGGGGTGGTACTGGGTTCGTTTTATTACGGCTACGTTGCGTTACAAATCCCCGGAGGCTGGCTTGCCTTAAAACTCGGAGGAACACGCCTGTTTGGTTCAGCGGTGCTGATGGCTTCGGTCTTGACATTATTAACCCCGTTAGCTTCCAGAGCAAGTGTCGTGCTTCTCATTGTTGTTCGAGTTTGTGAAGGATTGGTTCTGGTTAGTATTAGTTTTAATTACCGAATTCATATACGAAGTAACGCACGATGTAAAGGTAACAATCCTAGATGCAATTCTGATTTTATCAATAAGCAAGTGGGTTATTTGTTAGTTTTTTTGAGTGGTCCTGTTTAAATGACCGTTCAATACAGTTAACTAAAAGACACAACGCTAACAGGCCGTTTGGACTCAGTCAAAGATGACCTCGACCGCTCAAGAGGTGACCGCTTTTTGAAGGTGAAAATTGCAGTAACCAAGGGGAAAAACTTAGGACTTTGACAACTGACTACATAGTACATGGTGACCGCTAAATACAGTGTGCCTTAAGGCTCGAGTCTATGATGACTATAACTTGCCACGTTAATTCAGACTTCCCTTTTTTCTTTCATCTCTAATCTGCCTCTCTAGCTAAAAATAAGCTTTAACCTGGTTTCTGACACATATTTGCCAACTATTAGGGAGTATTGTTTCCTTGTAACCACGCTATCTGGAGCAAATGGGCACCAAGCATGGAGAGAACTACTTTAGCTACTATAGCAATTACAGGTACTTTTCAAACCGGTTCATTTATCATTAATTTGTTTTATGGATCGTTGAAAATTGGTCAAAAAAAATTGTTTTCTTGGATGGAATTATACCGAAGAGACAAGAATTAACCACTGGCGTAGCACATTGATGAAGGATGCAAAAGATCGGCATGGATTTCAAATGACAATCTTGAGAAATCTACTCCTAAATTTTTACGAGAAGCACAGGTCGCTACGAACTTCCTTCTGCTGGTCTCCCACTCAAATTTTGGCAAGTTGGTAAAAGAAATAAAGATATTTCAGATCGTTTCCTTCAGCTTGGTTCTTTTCTTCTTTTGATGGTTTTCCCATAGTTGGAACAAAATGTTTTAAAAATGCAAAACTTGACATTTCTGATTGAAGGTTGCACTGTTGGCAGTATTGTAACAATGCCGATTTCTGGGTTGTTAACAAGATATGATCTTGATGGTGGATGGCCAGCTGTGTTCTACACATTTGGTAAGAAAAATGTTTAAGACATACAAATAATCCTTAGATTGTTTTGCTTAATCAGGCAAATAATAAAAGATGAACCAATTCTCTAAGGCCTCAAACCCGATTCAACAGTCAAAGGAAGAAGATAGATTGACATCTAAGCAAAACCGTGATCAATGCTCAACCTCAACCGAGCACATGGAGATCAAGTCTTTTATTCCCCTTCGCGCCCAAACTTATTTTTATCAATCCAATTTCCAGCATGACAATAGCCAAAAAATAACAAAAAATTAGGGCCCCAAAAACATTGCCGTTGTTAAACACTTTGAAACTTCTCTATTCACAGGAATATTTGGCATCATGTGGTACGTGGCTTGGTTTGTTTTTGCGTTCGAATCTCCATCAGTTCATCCTACCATAACATATGACGAACGCTCCTACATTGAGCTTACCGCCGTTAATATGGAAGAGGTTAACGTCTTTAAGTTCCCTATTGTTTTGAGAGGACTTAAAAATGGATGCTTAACAACAAAAAATAATTTTTTAACGACCAAATTTATGAAAAAAAAAAACCCGTCAGATTTTTAAAATTGTATTGTTTATAATTGGGAGTAAGAACTTAGTTCAAATAATTATTCCTGTTTTTCGACTGGTGAAAATCCGCGACTGTTAGAAACGAAAAGATCTCATTGACTCCATGTCATGAATTCCCTGTAGAAGAATAAACTTGCTTTGTTTGTAGCGCGTAACACTAAAAGATCCAGCAGAGTCTTCGGATAGGATAGATTAAAGAAATGAGAAACTAAGTTTACCCCAATTCTTCGGCATAGCGGTTGAGTGCGGAAGAATCTTGCAATAATATATGTATATATATATATATTTCTGGGAAACAACTTGCTTTAGACTTGAATTTTACGGTATTACAATTTATCAACAACTCGAGTGTTTCATTCGTAGGTATCTCATGGTACTGTACCTTGGAAATCGATTTTGACCTCGGGTCCTGTTTGGGCCATCATTATAGCCGCTTTTGCTTCCGATTGGGGCTTATATGTGTTACTCATTTGTGTTCCTCTTTTTCTGATGGACATCTTGCACTATGAAGTTGCAGCGGTGAGTTATTATTCAGAAAATAATGTAAATGATTAACACAAAAATATCTGGATCATGCCTTGCGGCCACGCAGAAATAGATCTGCAGTAATTAATACGCTTGGAAGTTAGCTGACGTCGAAAATTATATAAATGCTTAATTTAGATGTGAAGAAGATATTCATAATTGCAACATTAAACACGTCCACTGTATGTCATATATAGAGTATTCTATATTAACTTTTGATTAACAATAAAAAATTGTTTCGATGAAAGTTGGGGTAGGCAGTGGCGGTTTTGTTCGTAAATTTCTTAGGAAGTAATGTTTGATTTTGCCTCACTGTTAGTTTTGCCTAAAGTGCTGTCGCGGGAGGATCTTAACCAGAATAGTTTAATTCCGCTGAATTCGTTTACAAGGCAAACAGAAGTCATTATTCGGAGTCGTGCACAAGAAGACTGACGTTCTGATTGAAAACAAAGTAAAAGTACAAGGCGCATAGATTGCTTGAAAAAGGAAGAATTGGTATTTTTAAGGAAACATTCTCAGTGCAAACGACGACTTACGATTCTATCTGAACTAGAAATGACTTTTATGAGATATAGATATCCCAACTGACAAAGCTCAGACTGTCCCTCGTCATCCTCCTACCTTCTTTTTTTGCCATTTCTACCTTTTTTTGTATTTCAAAGCACATTAGAGAATAGCAACAACTTTTCTTTCAGCCTGGCCCGACCGAAATTAGTTTACTTTTGTAATGTACACATAATCTTTTGTACGATTTACTTTTACTCGGCTCATTTTCTTCGTCTCAGATGGGATTTGCGGCTGCCGCTCCGTTTGTTTTCAAATCTTTAACTTGTCCCTTGGCGGGAGTCATCGCTGACCTTCTCAGGCGGAATATTCTTTCTACCAAGACGGTGAGACGCGTGTTCTACACAACAGGTATAGCACAATTTTTAAAAGTGGGAAATGGTAAAGCATAATCCCAGTGGTATCAGGCGAAATGCTCGCGAAATGGTCCTGAAGTAAGAAACCGTTATAGCAGACCTGAAACGTCTTTTGAGTTACATGGCGGATGGCATTAATATTAGGTCTTCGTTATAGTGTAAATGGTTTTCATTATCCTGCGTCCTGTACGTACGCCTTTACTCCTTTTGTCAGAAGTTGATCACCTTGATGAACTCTATACAAATAAAATTGCTTTCTCGTAAATATGAGATTCAAACCAACACATACATTTTTTCTTGACGTGGAATGCCACAGGAATAGCCAATAAAACGAAAACAGTCTTTAATTAACCAAGACATCTAACCGACTATCCTCCCCTTGCCAAGAATACCGGGTACTTTGTATATGATCGCATTTTGTTTTGCAGGTGCAGTTACCGGTGGACTATTTATTCTAATAGCGGGCTATTTCAAGAATCCTGATGCTGTGATAGGTTGCATGTGCGTTAGCGGAGCTGCCCTCGGATTGGTTTATGCGGGCTTCCAAGTAAACATGTTAGATATAGCGCCGAGAAACGCGTCTATCGTCATGGGCATCGTGAACGCGGCTAGTAACACCGCTGGCTTTCTCAGTCCCATGTTGGTTGGGTTCATAACGCATCACAAGGTTCGATCCACTAAATAGCTTTGCTCGGCTGATAGTATCACTCTGTTGTGTGTACTCCTCCCTCCTGTGTACTGGTCGAAAGTGATATCCATTATACAGCTTTGCTCGGCTAATAGCCTCTTTCTGGCGTATGGCCTGACGCAGTCCCGTGGTACATGGACTCAGCCCCCCCCCCCCCCCCCCTCGCCTTTTACACTGGAGTGGAGGCTGAGTAACCTGCCACGAGAGTATTTTTGACTTTATCGCCAAAGGAATGGAATGTTTTTTTTTTTCTCGGTGCATTCTTACCTATTTTAAACACTTAACCGAAAAAGCAGTTTTTTTCTATAGCATCTGTACTTAACCTTTGCTTCTTTGCCTCCTGTTGCCTTTCAGACTTCTGGAGAATGGCGGACAGTTTTTTGGATAACATTTCTTTTATACGTCATTGGATCTATTGCTTTCATGGCGCTAATGACAGCTGACAGACAAGAATGGGACAAAGTTGAAGGGGCTTCGAGAGAACCCAGTTTAGATGTCGCCACTACACCGTGATAGATCTTTATTTTATTAACATAGTGTAGCTAAATACTACATGTTTAACGCCACTACTTGAATGCACGTATAATCTAATTCCCAGATAGACAAATACTTAGACGTAAAGATGCGCAGATGTGTAATTGTGATTCGACTGAAAATAAATAATTGATACAAATATCTAAGTACAAATATAACAGAAAAAAGATAACGAAAGAGCTGCTTGAAATAGAAACGAACTTCCAATTTGTGGCGTAATTAGGTTCCGTAGAAAAACTCTTAAACAAAAGTTACACGGCGTTCGCAAAAACTAACGAAGCGACTGACTTATAGAAAGATGTTTTTCGTCTTGTCATGAGCATGGGACAAAAAAAAATTTTCATTTGGAATCGAACCTCAGACCTTCGGATTCCGCGCTTTTTCCTTTGTCCCTCGCTCGTGACAAGACGAAATACATCTTTATTTCTTTACCGCGCTCAAAGAATTGACTTAGTTAAAATAAACTAGCAACGTGAACTTAATTTAATAGAAACACAACATACAGCAGTTGTTCAATTGAAAGAAAAAACAATATAAAATAATTTCGCAGTTATTTGACGATAAACTGAGAAATGAAGATTCTAGTTGCTACACATAAATCTTCTATACAGGTAGAAATAGATAAGAATTAGAAAGTAAAATAACATTCTTATAAATCGAGCAGGATTTGTATATTTTTGTGGAAATTTTTTTTTTTTTTTTTTATGTACACTCGTGTATTTTTTAAATCCACCGAAGGATCTAAACTTCGGCACAAAAATTAAAGGTTACTATTTTAAAATACGGATCAATATGTTCATGTATAATGTGTTTAGCCTTTTGAATTTCACCGCTAATTCGCTAACATAAATTAATTTTTGAATGATAAATTTGTGCGTCATTACTAGTAATCATAAAAGTGTTGTTTTTCCAAGATTTCCGTATTCCTTCTCGCTCCAAACCTTTTACGTTAACTGCATGATTGCAGTCTTTCTTCCTTTTTCATTCGTAAAGCATTCTTCCGATGTGTGTAGTTGTTTGGCTTCATCTGTTTTGCTCCGTCCATCTTGTCCTACCATGTTGGATTCTTTCCGCGCTCATTTTGCAAAGAATTGTATTTCTTGAATCACTTCGAGTGGGCAGTAGGATGTAGTTGATGTTAACTACGATTAAGTTGGAATGAATTTCCAAAATACCCAATAGAAGAGCGGTTTAGAACGAATTTTACGGAACGCGAAGACTGTGGTGTGGTGTTCACAACGCGTGTCGTATTATTATTATTATTATTATCATTATTATTATTATTATTATATCCATATTGATTGTCTATCATTGATCGGAGTAAAAGAAAAATGATGACGAAGTCTCATACCAGATCCTCTTATCCTAAGCTGGGTTCTCTAAATGAGTAGCAACTGGAAACGCAGTATTTTCGCAGAATCATACTTGAGAACTGCCCAAAGATTAATATCACACGACAATGAAAACAGTTTTTGTGGCTAATGGCACTTAATATTATTGTTACCTCAACGTAATACTGCTTTACTTACTGTGTAATGCGGAATAACATAAACAAGACGACACGATGTCCAAGCTAAGACCTAGATAATATTTGTGTTTTAAAAAGGAAAATAACGATGATATGTAAGAGAAAGGTAGACATCTTAGATCTTATCGATCCCGAATGCCATAATGCCCCTTTTCCTTCAGATTTTAGGTTTATTTCGTATTGCCGTTCTGTTATTAGTATTGCATTGATAGTTCAAAGAGAAATTTTATATACGTCTAGAGGTTAAGGAAGATCCAAAGCAATGTTTTAACTCAAAAGTGCCCTCAACTTGATGGAGATTTAAAATGTTTCCTTGGCAAGATACAAAAGTTAATAATAAAACACAAAAGAGAATGAATGGCTAAGGATGTAAAAATAGATTACCGTACCATCATTAAAAATTCCGATTCGCAAAAATTTGAAAGTGATATTGCTTCCTCAAGATTAATATTAGCTGCAATGAAAAATGAGCACGACATTAATCATTTTTCATACAGAGTACCCAGCTGCTCATTCGAAATCACAACGATGAATCACTCTCTGGAGAATACCAGCTACTTTTTGGCTTCTGGCATTTCAGTAGAAAACTGTTCACTTCCTCTGTCTCATGGATTAGCCCTTATCTCAATAAACACTATCGTGAGTATCGCGGGAACGCTTGGGAATCTACTGGTTTGTTTAGCGGTTGCCAAAGTTCCTCGCCTTCGCAGACCTGCAAACTTCCTTCTATTCAGCTTGGCCCTAGCTGATTTACTTGTGACTATGGTGTGCGTACCGTTATTTCTGGTAATCCTCACTAGAAGAGCTTTTTTTAATGACTGTGCAAAGGACTTGGAACGCCCATACGTGATCTTATCCATGCTTTCGTGCTCTGCTTCTGTAGAACATATTGCCGCTATCAGTGTTGATCGTGTTATCGCTATTTTGTACCCTCTGCACTACAAAGGTATCATGGAGAATCGTGGTTGGAAGGCGATGCTTTTAAAGTCTTGGATATCACCGATTGTGGTTCCCGTTTTGAACCCCATTATTCCGAAGAGATTTCCCAAACGTTTCGTTGCATTCGGAATTTTCAGCCTCAGCTACATGGCTGTGTTTGTGTCGTACTCTCTGATAGTAATATCGCTGGTCAAACATCGGAAAAAACAAATACAGATCAGAGCTTATCCTTCCAATGATGCTGGCAACTTCCAGAATTTCCGCGTCGAGATTCGCATTGCTTTTACACTGGCGATTGTGATCGTTGTTTTCACTGCTTGTTGGGTTCCACTTTTTGCCACGTTTTTTGCAGCTGGGAAGCTACTGGTGAATGATCGCGGTATGGCTTTTATATGGATCAGGACCTTGGCTCTTTCAAACTCCGCAATGAATTTCGTGATTTATGGCTCTCGAATGCGGAACTTTCGAGAGGCGTTCACCGAAATTTTGCGGAAGATTCTTAGCTGTTGTAAATGTTCACGAACCAATGTTCCCGATGTCAGGTTACAAACATTACGATATTAAAATCATTTAAATGAAAAAAATATGAAGATAAGTTAAGAACTAAAAAAACACAGTGGTAATCTGTGCGCGTTCATTTAATTAACAGTCGAGTCCTCTTTCGCCAAGAGTGTAATTAAAATCCGAGTTCTAACACACAGTCTGTCCGTGATCAGACAGATCACAATATCACATAGTCTGTACACAGGAGCGAACGTCATAGTGACAATTAGCAGCATCATTTTTGGTTTATCTGTCAGATGCTAAGCTTTTCTTGTTTTTCGTTGCTTTGAACAAGTGCAAAATTCTCCTGAAGACAAAATCGAAGAATTCCAGGAGAGTTAGGAAACTCATTCCAAGGAAAAGACCAAAAGTACCACCCAGGTTTCCTAGTGGAGCAACAGTAGACAGCTTAGTGCTAAAGTGGTGTCTGAGTGATGAAATAATGTGAACTAAATTTAATGGCTGTGGTAGTAAAGTATTTTTTTTCTTTACTGAACATAATTTACAAGAATTTTGATGGCACATGAACGCTTTTCCAGCAAGAAAACGTTGGGGTATAAAGACATAAAAGATCTTTCGTTAATGTAGTTCTAACATTAGTGGACATACATGCATACTACACTGTTTCATCAAATTCAAAGTTATAACTTTTTGTCTTCACAGAGAGCGGGTGCAGAGATTCCCTACATTTTAAGACATTGGGAATATCAAATAATGAAAAGATCGTCGTGATGTTCACAACTAGGTCACTAAATATGGGTTATCGGAATTCTTACCGGCCATTTACCAACATGCACTTACAAAGGCACAACACACCGAGAGATAATTGTGAAAACTTCAAATAACTTCGCTACTAACCAATCAAAGCCCAAGTTTCAAAAACAGGTTTTTGCTCAACGATCTCAACACTCAGGTCTTCAAAATATATATCCAGAGAGATGATGTTTTCGCTGCGGGGAAAAAACCGAATAATCATTAAGTAACAGTTTTCATTTTGATTTCATGGGTAACATATTCTGCTACCACGGAAAACATTATTACCATCATTTACTTACTCTACAAACTTCTCCCTTTGTTCTTCGGTCATGTTCAAAAGGGGTTTGTACATCTCGAGTTCCATAACAGATTTCTCAGTGTTGTTAAGAGAGAACATGAGTTGTTCAATGAAAGCGTCCCTCTGAAGTCCACTGTAGGAAAGAAATGTCTTGTACTCCACATATTCGCATGGCTCGCCACACTTCCTTTCGCAGGCAGACTTCTCACTGGAAGTACCAAAGTTTTCTGCGACGGGAATAAATCATTATGCTTCTGTTATTAATTTTTCCTGGGCGTAGAGTTCTTTAATCTGGTTTGATGCTTTTATTTTCGATGGTATTTCAGTGTACGCTTCAAGGCAGAAAAATTTTCCGATGAAACTAGACTTCTTTTCTTACACTCACAGCAAAGAATGAGCCGTCATCGTTGACAGCATAGGAAAAAGTTTTAATCCAGAGATTTAAGAAGACTGTAAGAAAGCTGTAAGAATAAATCCATTTTTATAAACATCCAATGAGCTCATCGACTTCTGCTAAAAGATGACCAATTGGTATCAACTACTGGGGACTAATTGCCTGGGTTTCAGATTTTTACTTCCATATTGATGCAACTTAAGCCTATCAACGAGAAGTAAATTCAAATTCCCATCAACATTGGTTAGGATTGGTTTCAGAAAAAGCAACAAATGTGATCCTCAAAATAACTGGATGTAGTCTTTTCTTTTTTAATAACAACCACATTGTCTAGTTGTAGGCTGCTTTGAGCATATTAAATTTGACATACCATACGATGGGAAAACGCACAGAATTGAGTCATTCACTGCACAAATTGGGATTGGTCGATTGGCTGTTAAAAACAAGAGAAAATAATTGTCCATTATGCCTATTATGCTATCGTTTCATGAGATCTTTTGGGTTTTACGAATGATATTTAAGCAACTTAAGCCGAACCCATCGTCAAGTGTAGGATTGACTGCACAAGAGCCGTTGAAATTCAGTTATTCAACTTTTTTAAAAGTTAAAATGGTGGGCAGGCGCGCAGCTTACTAAAACGAGGGCTTCTCAAGTCTCACGTTTAAAGATGTAATCAAAGTGCTCTGTGAGTAAACTCGTGAATTGACACATGTTTTTTTGGATTATCTTTAATGTTATCTGGTTTAGGGAATTTTGTGGTTAATTGTCATATCTAGAGTACGAAACAAAGTAACGTTGGGATAAGAAGGCATTACAGTTGAAATGATCATGCTATTAAATTTGACAAGGGTGGACGATGTCATGTGTTTTAAACTTATATCATTTTTGTTTCTGGTTCAAAAGAAAAGGTTGGAAGTAAATGGGGGTGAAAAGTGAAATTTACTGTCTATCATTGTAAATATTAGAAACTCAAGGCAATACTGTCTTGATGAAAACATTAACGATTCCCTCTTTAGCAAATGAGACAAACGGGAACGAGTTTTGAGTGATATATCTAAGCCAAGACTGCCACCGTCATTTTGGATCTCCGCCTGGGTAGATTTTAGTCACGTGCTAGGCAACGTATAATCAATAACAAGATAGAATTTCATTTCAGGCCTATTTATCAATTTTGTGATGTATAACTTTCGCATTTTAGTACGCAATATGTATTTTGAATCTTCAAATTGTCTTGAAACTTAAAAGAAAACTGTTCTTTAAAAATTCACTGAAAATCGGTAGCTAAAATTGTTTGTTTAGGTGTTATTTGATTTTCGTGATAACTTGTAATTTCGTCAGTCGCCGGCATCTTTTGTTGCTTAACACAGGAAAAACACACGATACGAAACGTAATGATCGATTTTGTCCTCAATCGCACGCCATAACAGAAAAAGCTTTTAAACATCTGTAAACTCCGAGCGCTCCGCAGTAAGTGATATTTTCAATGAGTCGTCGGATTGTTTTCAAGTTCAAGGATTGTAAATTACGATTTTATGAAAAACGATGGTTGTTCTGTTATTTCAATGAGAATCCTTGCCTGCCTGCCAGTCGCTGGCGCCGCTTGTTGAAACTAAAACGAAAAAAAAACTCTTTTAAGATGATCATTGGCTTCTTTTTCACCCCACCACTATTCTTAGCAACAAACGTCGCCATTTCGTTTATCTATTGCTCGCCAAAAACTATCAAATGCACTCAAAAGCCTAAAATCGAAAAAAAGTTTACAGGAATCGACCAATCGAGAGAGCGAGTGCCATTACCCACATCGTATCTACAACTCGCTCTTACGCATGCGCGCAATTCACGAGTTAAAAAGTGGACTTACTAAACGTGAACGCCTGCTACGTTGCTTTGGTGCAAATAACAAACTCTGAATAAAAACTTCTGCGTTATTATCAAAGACATAGTGGGACTAACCTTGAAATTTTATTACAGTGCAACCGCAAGCTTTGATAATATAATCGTTGCGACAATTTACCATACAGGCAGGTTTTGTGTAGGCAAAGTCCCTGTCAAACTTAAGAGATCCTTTCCTGCAGTTTGTTGCATACGGCTTCTCCAAGTTAATTATCTGCAAAAATCATGATATGTTCTAAATTTGACAGCTTGCTCACATCCATTGAAAAAATAAAGGTTTGGGAGAAAGGGAATTTGCTGTTCTCCTAACCTGGTCGGAGGCTGAGTGACAGATTGACCGTGACCAACTGGCTGACTGGCTGGATGCAGGCTAGTTGACGGACTGAGCGACTGGGTTACATATTAACTGACAGCCAGACCAATTAACTATGTAACTGACTGACGAATGTAATTGGCAGGCAGACTGGTCAGCCTTTAGGCTGAATGAAGGACTGAGTCTCCAATGACTGGTATTCAGCTAACTGACGGACTGTCTGACTTACTAACTGACTAGCCCCTGATTTTCCTCTTTACCTTTCTTCTTTTTATGGCGCATAGACTAGACATTCCCGGTTGAATAACAATGCCAAACTCTTCCACAGGTAGAAACGTCTTCTGCTCATGTATGAGAAGCAAAATTCCAACCGAAGGCCTCCATGGAATTGGAATATATTCGTCTCGCTCGATGTTAAGTCGAAGCCTCAAGCCACTTGGAAGACCAGCGACGGTAGTATTCAACAATGGATTACCACCCTCTGCAGAGTTGAAGGTATGACATTTCAAACCATGAAAGGCGCTCAGTGAGCTAGTGAAGTTATGAGCGTTGCACTGTTTGCCATTGATTGAGCAAGAACTGAATTCTGGGCTGGTTGGTAAAAGCATATCTTCCATATCATCACCAGTTATCCAAAAGTTCGTTTGGGTTTCGTTGACAGTTTGAGAACGATGGAAAAACTCTGGATTGCGCTCCTTGAATTCTTTGGTAAACGCCGCTTTCGATCTTCTTATAATTAGATACATACCCTGAAGCTTTTTATCGACAGTCGCTTGGCCGTAAATATTCGTGAGTGACTTTATGAGTTTTCTTTTGTTGAGTGCATTAAGATTACATAGAGTCACAGCTGGGAAAGGAAATGCGTTTTCATCGTTATCTCTGTCGAACGTTATTTTTGTATTAAAAGGTCTCTCATAAAAGTGTCTTACAAAAGTGTAAACTTGGTAGTTGCAGAAAATTGCGCACCCTAAAACTGCAGCAATCCAAAGCAGTCTTCTGAAAAAGTTATCTGCGAAGAAAAACCTGGCACCGTGAAGAGTTGTGTCCTCTGCGAACGACTTCCATCCCTCTACATCTCGATGCTCTGTTTCTGAATCCCTGATGTCGACATTGCTTCTTCTTAAGCTAGTTCCATCTTCGACTCCCTCAGCATCCACTTTGCGTTTAAGAAATGCCATTATAATTCTAAACGGCTGAGTTCTTTTTAAACGAAATGGTCGAAGACGTGTCTAAAGAGGAATTCTCGTTTCTATTAAGTGCCTCTACTAAGACTTGACGAACTCCCAAGTCGTTTTAGGTTTTATAGATGAAGGTTGCCGCAGTGATGGTTGTACGTAATTACAGCTCTCTGTCACAGTCAGCACGATTTCTCTAAGAAATTTTTCTGTTAATGCCAGAAATCATCAATAAATGATGGATACATTTCTTATCAGCTAAACTTAAACGTATCTTATTTAATTTACCAACAATGAAGATGAATTCCTTGATGTTTTCTTCTTCAGTAAGAATACGGCAAATTCAATCATGGCGAGCCTTGGAAGCTGTACACATTTCGTTTTTGTGTGTGCAGTTTGTTTGGTATCTTCTTTACTCAAATCGAACCCCCCCCTCCGAGCGCAATATGAAAGATTTAAACATCGAGCTGTTAGCAATAATAAGCGATCTAGGTGGCCTTGTATATCATGTTCTCCTTGTTTGTCCGCCAATAAGGAATTTTCTTTTCACTGTTAACCTTTTACTCCTTTCAGTTTTTACTCTTATTTGGAATCATAATCCAGCTATATTTTCAAGTTGTCTGCATATGATTTTGTTAATTTGGTAAATGGAACAAAGCCACTTATACTAGGAAATTAGTTCAAGCTACCCCGCCGAGCATATGCTCCTCTTTAGAGCCAATTACCTGTAGGTATACTCTCAATAGAGCTATAATCTGCGAGCAAATCCTCTATCACAAGCGCCACCGCAAAAGCATTTCTTCGCCCACGGGAAAGCGAAATCTATTACGAGAGCGCTTATGGAAACGCTAAATTTCCTAACGTTTACACTATATTTCACGCACACGCAGTCTGTTACTTGAAACGCTCTGTGAACGAACAAATGTATTCCATTTTTAGTCTCCCTGGTCAAAAACAGTCACCTTGAAATCAGGATATCCTATTTTGCAATTTTCCCCTAATTGTTCGAGAGCAAAGATTATGGACTTATGTAACTTTTCTTTTTTTCGGTATAAATTTGTATTAATCAAAAGTTGCTTTCCACCTGAGTTGATGTCATTCTATCCTGCTTTGCAACATTATGATTACCAAAATATATTCCATGCTCAGACTCGCGTGTGGTGTGAAAGCCTTTTTATATATTTGCGTAATTCATTGGGTATTTTTTGTCAAACTGTTTTCCAACGATTTTAAGCTGATTTCCTTACTGTATTTTTCCTCTTCTGCACTTAATGGCAAAAATCATGATATGTTCTAAATTTGACGGCCTCCAGACAACCATTACAAAAAGTTTTGGAAGGTGACTAAGATCCAGAGGAAAGTTGCTGTTGTTTTAACCTGCTAGAAGAGTCAGTATAACTTAGCGGTTGATTTATTGACTGAACGATTGATCATGATCGTCTGGCTTTCTGGCTGGATGGTTGACCGACTGACAGGTCGGTGGCAGAGTAAACGACTAAGAATGAAGGGGTAAGTTTCTAAAGAAACTGTGGTACTGCGTCGGTGGGAGAGTATAGAAGGTAATTTAGTGTTAACAACTGGGTTGAAAACGTAAATTAGCCACCGTAAAGAGTAAAAAAGCTGACGTTTCGAGCGTTAGCCCTTCGTCAGAGCGATTAGAAGAATTGTGGGTTGTGTATGGATTTATATGTAGAAAGTGGAGCTACGCCATTGGTGGGAATATGATGGCGAAAAAACAGGAATAAATTAGTTGAATGAAAAGCGCTCGTTGATTCCGTGGGGATTAAGGGTGCCGATTTGAAATATAAATTTTTGTTCTAGTGTTTTACGGCTTTCCGAACTGCCTAGATGTAAGGAAAGGCCGCAAACTGCCATATGCTGTTTAGAATGATAAGGAAGATTAAAGTGTCTAGCGACTGGCTTGGATGCGTCCTTGTCATTTATTTCCACATCGCGAAGGTGTTCTCGGAATCGGTCACCCAGTCGTCTTCCTGTCTCGCCGATGTATAACTTATTGCAATAAGTGCAAGTTATGCAGTAAATAACATTGGCGGAGGTACACGTAAAGTGATCAATGATCTTAATGGATCTTTTGGGTCCCGATATTTTCTCTACGTTGTGAATGTCCTTTCATTCACAACGTAGAGAAAATATCGGGACCCAAAAGATCCATTAAGATCATTGATCACTTTACGTGTACCTCCGCCAATGTTATTTACTGCATAACTTGCACTTATTGCAATAAGTTATACATCGGCGAGACAGGAAGACGACTGGGTGACCGATTCCGAGAACACCTTCGCGATGTGGAAATAAATGACAAGGACGCATCCAAGCCAGTCGCTAGACACTTTAATCTTCCTTATCATTCTAAACAGCATATGGCAGTTTGCGGCCTTTCCTTACATCTAGGCAGTTCGGAAAGCCGTAAAACACTAGAACAAAAATTTATATTTCAAATCGGCACCCTTAATCCCCACGGAATCAACGAGCGCTTTTCATTCAACTAATTTATTCCTGTTTTTTCGTCATCATATTCCCACCAATGGCGTAGCTCCACTTTCTACATATAAATCCATACACAACCCACAATTCTTCTAATCGCTCTGACGAAGGGCTAACGCTCGAAACGTCAGCTTTTTTACTCTTTACGGTGGCTAATTTACGTTTTCAACCCAGTTGTTAACACTAAATTACCTTCAGAGTAAACGACTGACTGACTGACTGACTGACTGGTCAGTTGGCTGGCAGATGGACACGGTGACTCGTTTACTGCCTGACTACTGATTAACTGACAAACTGAGTAGTGAAGTGGTTGGCCGGTGGGCTGAATGACGAACTACGGGACTAATTGAACGACTAGTGGACTGGTGACTAATCAGCTGACTGACTGTCTGTCTGCGCATGACTGGCTTGTTGGCTAGCCCGCCAACGCACTGTCTTCCCTATCATTTTTCTTTCTCTTCTTTCCCGGTTGAATAACAGTACCAAACTCTTCCACAGCTAAAACCGTCTTCTGCTTATGTATGGGAACCAGTATTACAACGGCTGGCCTCAATGAATTTGTAATAATCATGCATATCCACGCTCCTCATCTTAAAAACCATTTCAAATGAAAGAACAAACGTATTCCACGTTTAGGTCAACTGGTCGAAAAGAGCAAATTTGAGATCAGTATTTACAATTATTTGATTTTCTCTAAATTTTTTGCAAGCAAATGTTAGGAACATTGTAGTTTTTCTTATTCCTTATATACTTTTTATTAAACTATTTTTTTCCACGTTAGATGTTGTCGATCTATTCTGGGTGATAAATTTTTCAACAAAAAAATCTATGTTTAGATTAAGACCATGTGTGGAGGAAGTTTTTATTTTTTTTAAATCAGCATAATTTTTAATGGAGCCTTCCCTAAATTGCTTTCTAAAACAAAGAATTTAATTAAGCCCTCGTGTCTTTCCTACTGTTGGTTAAATCTCGTTTCGCAAAATTTCTTACAGGAATTGCTCTATCTTGAAATCAAAATACTCCCTGTAAAATGCAGGAAAAATTCGACCTTCAACTTCTATGACTTTTGTCAAATACTTTTATAATGATTTACATTATCTTTAAGGAGGTGGCTTAAGAGGCTCTGAAAAAATATGAGTGCAACAAAGGACATGTTTACTTGTATATTAGGAGATTGAAAATATGACGCATTAGTTATGTGAACTTCTCCATGTGTCTTCTATTGAGTTTTCAATCACAATGCTTTTCAAATAAGGTTTAATTTTAGTAAAGCAATGGGCGAAGAAAGCGTTTAGTGCTGTTACAGGTGAGAGATGAGAATTTCATGTGGTTCAAATCATTCGGGAATCACTTTTTGCCAGAGAAGCAATTTCTAAAAATACTAAAATGATATCAGCTCTTATGAAAAGAATCTAGCTCGGTTCAGCGAGTGGACTGAGCTGTGTTCTGTTTTTAAATTAATTTCATAAAATTTGAACATTAAAGCTGAAGCTGAAGTTGTAAGTATATAAATATAGATTAGTGTCATTTAAATTAGGTTGATCGAAATCAATAGAAGGAATGTATAAGGAAAGAAAGAGAAAAAATTAACTGCAATTGATTCAAACTTGCAGCTAAGAGGAGAAAATCCCTAAAAATGTTAAAAATATATTTTATTAGTATCATGTATATCGTCGAAAGCACTGGCTTTTATGCAAAAGTGGAAATTCGAAAAGAACTCATTTCCTATTCAGAAAAGTCAATAAAGGTTTCATTATTTGCTTGTTCAATTTGAAAATGAAACTGTCATAACTAAGGCGCATTTTACATTTAGGACTTGCTGCGTAAGTAATTCGTGTTTCAAGTCTGTATGCAATCTGACTCCCAGCTTGCTAAAACTTTCACAGCAACTGACGATTTAATTTTTCATGTTCATTAGACTCGATCTCCATATTAACATCACAAAATTCATACCAGGAGATACCATCGAGCACTGAATGTCAACGCTTTCTGCCAGATGTAAGTCTCTCAGACTGAATTTACATCTAAGCAGATTTATCAATTATTCTAAAGAAGAATGCCAACAACAAACCAAAGAAACGAGATCGCTCATGGAGGGGAAGCCGCCCTCCACGAAAGCGAAACACAAACAAAAAACCTCCAGCCAAACACAAATAATGGTAATTTCGAAGGATTGAGATCGTTCGCTCAGGATACCACACTTCACGGAGCCAGATTTTTGTTCTCTGAGGGCTTTTTTAGAAGACTGGTTTGGTTGGGCATGATATTGGCATGCTTTGGCTTCTGTATTCATCAAGCCTATATTTGCTTAAAGGAATATTCCCTTTATCCTTTCAACACGAAAATGACAACAAACTTTGGTGCAGATAACAGTCAGCTTCCCTTCCCTGCTGTCACTTTGTGCAACCTCAATCCTTTCAACATTCGAAGATTCAGACGATATTTAGGAGGAAATCTTAGTGAAGTGATGATCGAAAGGCGAATTCAAGATATATCTCTCCTGACTACGAGATCAGAAGCTATTTCTAAGGAATACTTTAAAGAACGCTACAACGCGCTTTCTTATCGCCCAAAAATGGCTAACGAAACCAACCCTCACGCAATGAAATTTAGTCATCAAATTGAAGACATGCTTTTACCAAATGGTCACCTGTTTCATTCCTGTTCCATAAATGGAAAGAAATGCGACGCAAACAATTTTACCAGCTTCCTCAATCCACTTTTCAAAAAATGCTACACATTCAACTCAGCAAAAAATGGCAAGCCTGTGCTAAATGCTTCGTTTGCCGGCCAACAAACTGGTTTGAAGCTACGACTTAACATCGAACGCGAGAGCTATATACCAAATTTGATTTGGCCTTCTCTTGGGATTATCATTCTTATTCACGACCAAAACAGCTTTCCCATCGTGGAGGAGTTTGGAATTGCTGTTCCACCAGGGATGTCTACGACTTGTGCCATACGAAGGAGAAACGTAAGTGCTAGAAATAGATTTTTAAAAATTGTTTACCAAGCAAAATGTTTTGTAGCTTTTTCCTACCAAACTTCAAAAACCCTAGATGCCCTTGCCAACACTTACGAGAAAATAGAATAAGTGCGAGTGTAGGTGACATTTATTAGGTTTGCATTTAGAAAGTCAAAGGAGAACCATCTTTGCAACCAGTCTCGTCCTTAACGATAATTCTAGCCAGCCAGGACAGTCAGCCAGATCTAGAACCTTTCATCCAGATGGTTAGTCACTCAGGCCACCCAGCAGCTGGGTGGCCTGCTAATCTAGTTTCCTACTCTAGTTTAAAGGTAATTATTCCAAAATGTTTTAGACCGACGACCGTAGCCATGCCCAGATACTCGAGTACCACTTGATAATCAACCTTTATCAACCTTTGCGAATCTAGAACTTCGATTTTGTTCGACTATGGCTGCAATCTGTAGCTAAAAACAAGCCCTGATTTTCTTCTTTTAAGTTTCAAGCTAAAAAAGAAGTTAGAAACATATATTTGATGGAATCTTATTCTCAAAAACATGGCCATGTTCAATCTCATTGGTCGAAAGAGTTACTTAAAAAAAAAATTTTCAACAATAAGATTTTATGTACTTCTTGTTTAGATTCGCGCGACGTGTGGAGGTATCTTTTTTTTTAGGATCAGCGTAACTTATTATGGAGCAGTTCCCCACATTGTTTTCCAACACAAAGATTTTTAGCCCTTGTATTATTTCTTGTTCGTTATGTTTCGTAATACACAGGAATTCTCTGTCGATATCAATATATCAATGTCAATATCTTTGTGGGATTAGCAGGAAAAAGTTGACTTTCATGTTGCATGACTGTTGTCAAATCGTTTTTTTGATGTTTTACCTCATGTTTGAGTAGGTGACTTCACTGACGCATTAAAGAAATATGAGCGCAACAAAGGAAATGTTTACATTTGTGCTAAAATTTTAAAAATTTGCATTAATTATGCAAACTGATGCATGTGTCTTGTCGTGACTCTGTTCCCAATCACAAATGCTTTTTAAACATGGTTTGATTTAAAAAGAGAACAGGCGAAAAACACCTTTAGTACTTTACCAGTCGTTTGATGGTAGTTCAAGATGAGAATTTTATCTTGTTCACACACGAATCAATATTTGCTAAAGAGGAACTTATCCATAATGAAATCTTGAAATGGTATCAGTTTAGGGCTGTTATGAAAACACTTTAGATCTCTCCAGTTGGTGACTTCAACTGTTTTTATCATCAGTAAGTTCGTGTTCTATAATTAATTCCATAACATTCAAAAGTTAAAGCTGACAACGATCAAAAGATACAAGATAGACTGGCGTCGATAAAATAGATTTTTCAAAATCGGTCCTATGTAGTGGAAGAGGGAAATAAAAAAAAGGGAAATGAACCACAATGCATAAAACTTACATGAAATAAAGAGCTGCCTAAGAACGCAATTTCCTACTGAGAGGGTCGATAAAGGTTTCACTGTTTGTTTGTTCAATTCGAAGTGAATTTTTGCGTATTATGCTAAACTTGGTGCATAAGTAATTTAAACTGCATGCAATCTGCCTCCAATTCGTGCTATAATCTCCAAAGCAAACATCGATTTTATTTCTCGTCTCCATCGGACTCGATATCGACTTCATTGCATTCTTATGAGGAGAAACTCTCGAACACTGACTATCAT
The DNA here is from genome assembly GCF_964200805.1 of Pocillopora damicornis. Lineage (NCBI taxonomy): Eukaryota > Metazoa > Cnidaria > Anthozoa > Scleractinia > Pocilloporidae > Pocillopora > Pocillopora damicornis. The sequence continues at coordinate 33,600,672 of NC_142671.1, forward strand.
CGCTTTATATATGCCAATCGTAAATCTCTCTGCCTGAATTTACTTCGAAGTAGGCATCTTAAGTTTTCTCAAGGAGAATGACTCTGGAAATGACAGCGACAAACGAAAGACTGAAATGAAATTACCCATGAAGGGCATACTGCCCTAATCGAACGCAAAGCACGAATCAAAAACCTCCAAGCTGTTGAGAAAAACACAAGTAATGGTAATTTCGAAGGATTGAGATCATTCGCTCAAGATACCACACTTCACGGAGCCAAATTTTTGTTCTGCGAGGGCTTTATTAGAAGACTGGTTTGGTTGGGGATGATAGTAGTATGCTTCAGTTTCTGTATTTATCAAGTCTATGATTGTTTAAAGGAATATTCCCTTTATCCTTTCAACACGAAAATGACAACAAACTTTGATAGAGATGGCAACCAGCTTCCGTTCCCTGCAGTAACCTTGTGCAATCTTAACGTCTTTAACACTCGACGATTTAGGCAAATCGCAGGAGGTCATTATAGTGAAGGCGTGATCGAAAGAAAAATTGCAGATATATCTCTCATGACGACGAGATCAGATGATATTGCGACGTTTGACTTTAAAGAACGCAATCGAGAACTTTTTTATCGCCCAAAAATGGCTAACGAAACCAACCCTTACGCAGTGAAATTTAGTCATCAAATTGAAGACATGCTTTTACCAAATGGTCACCTGTTTCATTCCTGTTCCATAAATGGAAAGAAATGCGACGCGAACAATTTTACCAGCTTCCTAAATTCACTTTGAGCACAATGCTACACATTCAATGCGGCAGAAAATGGCAAGCCAGAGCAAAATGCTTCGTTTGCCGGCCAACAAAACGGTTTGAAGCTACGACTTAACATCGAACGCGAGAGCTATATACCAAATTTGATTTGGCCTTCTGTTGGGATTATTATTCTTATTCACGACCAAAACAGCTTTCTCATTGTGGAAGATTTTGGAATTGCTGTTCCATCAGGGATGTCTACGACTTGTGTCATACGAAGGAGAAACGTAAGTGCTGGAAATATTTCCAAAAACAGCTTTCTACCCATTTAGGATATTTCGTAGCTTATTCCTAACAAACTTCAAAAACCCCACGTTGTCTTTTTAAATATTATTGAAATTATCGAGTTATTGTGTTTGTGAGAGAGAGTGAGCTTGTACCACACTTGGATAGTTAAAGAGAAACCATGTGGATGGCTGGTCTCTTCCTTACTGGTTAGAATGGCCAGTCAGCCAGATCGATAAACCTTTCGTCAGATAGTCAGTGAATCGGACTACTCAGCGGGCCAGCCTGTCTGATTAGTCGTCTATCAGTCAATCTGTCAGTCAGTCGTGATAACTCAGTCAGTCAGCAGACGGACTATCCCGGACTTTTTGCCTTTTATTGGTCCGTGTAATTTTTTGGTGAAAATCACGAGTTCGTTGAATAATATCATCGTCATGAATTTTCTTGACAGATTACAAATCTGCCACATCCGTATGGCACTAACTGTAGAAAAGGAACCCTTGAAGTGTTCAACGGCGCCTCTCAGATTGCTTACAGAAAACAGGCCTGTCTTATAAAATGTCGCAATAAGTTCACAATCAAATCTTGCAACTGCACATCAACAAACTTCAAAGGTAGGTATCGTTTTGTTTTTCACACCCAGCCTATGAATTTTAATATGATAAGAGAATATAGCGCACCGTAACAAATTTTGAAAGAGGTCGAACCCACCGAGTATAGCTTTTACGCTGTTATTGTTATAATTTTTTTTTCAGCTGATCCTGCAGTTCCCTTATGTGCGCCGATAGAAGAAGCTCTTTGTGTTTACAAATCTCTTGGTAAGTCAATCTATTCCTAACAAGACTAAATATGATATACAACCAATTTAACGATCAAAAATGAAGTCAAATTCGTGTAATAGTACCTTTCTTAGCACAAAAATGATTACAGTATGGCATTCTGTTCCTCAAATCAAGTTCGTTAAAACATGTACCCATGCACTCTATACCCCCTTTAGTAAGAGGGTTTTAGGATTGCTTCTTATTAACATAACCACACCAAGGTTACATCAACATATTTTTACTGGAATGGAGGATCCAGCATTTACTTCTTGCCATCGACCCTTCCTTAAATCTGAGTATGATACAAGGGCTTAGGTATTATTTATTGATGCTTGGATAAATACATTTATGAAATTCTCACCTGGACTACAATCCCAATTTGTCATCAAATAGATCTTCTATCAGAGCTAGAAAATTAGAGGATGAACAAGACATTATGGCACTAATGAAAAGTAATGTCTGCTTACAGAGGAGTTTGGCAACTCAGATGAAAAGAAGAAGTGTGAGAAAGAATGTCCCGAGCCTTGCAATCACATTGAGTACAAGACTTCATTCTCGTACAGTGGATTACAGAGGGGTGCTCTGATTCAACATCTGATGTCCTTCCTTAATGGGACTGAGAAATCATCAGTCGATCGATCGATTTACGAACCTCTGTTGAATATGACGAAAGCCGAGAGGGAGAAATACATAGAGTAGGTGTTTTAGTTCAATTTTGTAACACTAGGGTTGTTTTAACTCATCGTGGTAAATTACAGTAATTAATGAAATTTATCAATTTCAATTTGAGTCGCCGCGCGATCTTTCGATTAATTGCTGCTAGTCTTTTTCAGATCATGATTACCGGTCACGCGTGACCTTACGAAGCATCCTGCCTCGCTGTAATTGCAAGTTGATTCTATCAGCTGTGATTTGCTCATTACGATATTGTGTTATCTTATTGCTTTTCAAGGCTCCAATCGTTTAGACACCCATCAAGTGTCCTAGTTAACATTGCGAGGGTTGTCCTTTCATTGCTAGAGTTTAAATTAAAGTGATGTTCTATTATTAACATTTGAGAACATCTCGTTCTTCTTCTTTCCCACAGTGACAACATTATTGCATTGGACATCTACTTTGAAGACCTTAGTGTCGACATCATTTCGCAGACTCCGCTTTATGAGACCTGGGCTTTGATTGGTTAGTTTCACGTTTTTTATTTACAAAAGCAATGTTCTTTTCCTAGCTTTTCCAACTATTGATCCGGGCCCAGTTGTATGAGAGTCGGATAACGCTATGCAACAGATAAATCGCTATCCGGCGGATGAGTGATATCAAATCGTATAGTGTTATCGACCGGTTAGAGTCTTATTCAGTGGATAGCGTTATCCAACCTTCGAACAACAGGGGCCTGGGTTGTGAATTCTTGATTCTGTTTTAAACAATGCGTGTGATACTGGAGTTCGAAAATCGATTCGATTTCATTTCTACCCGATATTAACTTATAATTCTTCTGGTTTTTTCTTCTTTGTTTTGTTTTTTTACCGTACGCCTGCAAAAGCACAAGCTATGCATGCTTTTACGAGGATCCAACCAGAATCCTCTCTAATCTTGTGAACACAAATAAAATACATTTTTTCTTCTTTTTGCTTTGAAGGAGACTTAGGAGGAACATTCGGTCTGTTCTTGGGGATGAGTTGTCTCACTCTCTTTGAGTTTGTGGATTTCACGTTCAGGAAGCTCATTCATTTGGCTAAAGGCGACCGGGATAAAAGAGCTGTCAATGTCGAGTACTAAATTGAACTGTACAACTCTGTGGATTATAGCCAAGAGATGTTGTTACCGCTCTTACACAAATTAAAGTGTAAAAATTACGCAACCCACTCCCCCAATGCAGTTTACGTTTCTCACTCCCCCAATGCAGTTTACGTTTCTCACTCCCCCAATGCAGCTGCCTTCGACAGAAGTCTATTAGAGTACCAAAAACAAAAGCTCTATTGCATGATGCTTGAATGGAACCGAGTATTTCCGAGTTTTTCCGAGTATCAAAATTAGGACAGTGCACCACTGTCCATATGGTAGTATAATTTTAGGTAATCATGGGAATAACCACAACCTTGGTGCTCGTAATGTCACGCCTTTGAAACACTTCGAGCTCCAGATATTCATGTCCTTTAAAATGATATTCTCGACAATAACGATAGAATTTAACTTTGCTTTTTATAAAGTTAAGGTCGAGTCAAGAAGAAAAGTGATAGCTGAGGTACTTGTTCCATACACTGGCGTAGGTTAATAAAGTTTACCTTAACCATATCAAAGCATCAAGCACTGCAAATATCCATTTATTTAACTAATTTATAAAATGAGGTATTATTTCTAGAAAGTACGATTCAGTGCCTCCTCCACAAACATCACCATAATGTTTTCATCAATGCTCAAATGAGGCTACATAGTTTTTGAAGATTAACCTATCAATTTTCAGATTGCTTTAATAGTCGCTAGCCGGGGAGCGCACTATTCATGACAATTCATTCTTATTGTAACAATAATTTGAATTTCCAGTTACACAATTTCACTCTCTGCACAGAATTGTACTCTAAGAATGCACCACCGCAGTAGTGAAAGGCAATGTCATACATTTAATTTCTGATTGATAAAGCTGTATCATTTACAAAATATGAACTACAACCTTTGTATATTTGTTAAGAAATTTCATTTTAACTAAACTTTTGTTCGACGTAAATGCAATTTTCCTCCATTGGAACCACTATGAAATCATCTATCAGAAAAATAAACCTCATTACATTATCCAACACTTCTAAACCATTTTCGTCGCTTTGAATCATTTTGGATCTTCTGCCAAACGTACGCGCAAATTTTTCCAGTACGAGCGAGCGAGGTTGTACATTCAATGATGTCAGTCCCATATCACCAATGGGAAACAAGATTATGGCTGTCTAGTAAGACTTATTGGATGCCAAATTCCCCGCAATTGTTAGACTGACGACATTACCCCACAAATCTCAGAGAGCGCACTATTCATCAGTTTGAATCAACTGAGAAAATCACTGGTTACAAAGTTCGTCGCATGACACTTCTTTGATTAGCACCATGAGAAAAACGGCGGTCGGTGTTGAAAGCTTTGAGTGAATGCGTGACTTTGGCTTCTCAGTCGATCTCCAGATTCAATTTTCTTTCTTTCTACAGTGACTACGGGCATTTGCACAAGTTGCAGAGGGGATTTCTTGTCCCGCAAAGCCTGAGTTAAGTTTAGTATCTGACAAAGAAAAGAAATGACCATTCAGTCGGTTTATTTCTAGGAAAAACTTAATTGTAAATCAGAAGTTATCATGAAATAAAAAATAGATTGTATGCTTACCTGTCCTCTTAAAACAGACATCTGTCTCTCAAAAAGCGATTTATCAAAGCCTTTGTCCTCCTAAAATGGAAAAAAAAATGACAACATGTATTTCAGAATTCCTCGAGAAGCGGGTTTTAAATTAAAAGCGAAAAATACATACCCGAAAGAGTAGGTATAAGTCCTCAGTGAGGTCCTGAACAAAGTTCATATCTGCTATTTGAGGTAATACAAAGTCAGAAATCTCATCCATAAACGGTTCCTTCGCTTGTGTTAACCATGCCCAGTAAAATGGATCTGCCAGAGGTAAAAAGAAAAAGTAAGTATGGATTGGGTACTACAGCACGGCACTCCTAACTCGTACAAATATCTGCCAAAGAGTGACGATACCTATTGTTACCAAGAAACTAAACGTAGTTATGGTTTGAAAAGTCACCTTTGATAACTATAGGCAGAAATTTAGACAGTAAGCTCAGAATCAAATTAAGTCTTAACCTTTTAACTCCATGAAGTGATTAACACACACAACTTTTCCCTACAATATGCATACACTGTCCAGCAAACAGGTACATGTAATGAGAATACTCGAACTTATCAGATGAAAATATTATCTTGATCTAACATCAAATTCTTCTAACTAATTTACAAAGAAATGTGCAGCAGCAAGAAGGGAGAGTTGAGAATTAAAGGGTTTAGGGATTGATGTTATTCGTCTTGCCAAGAACGTGCAATGAAGGAAGAAATTTGCGCTAATAGGGATTGAACAAGCTGCTTAAGTCAACTTACAGGCTCTCCAAGAGTCTGGATGCTTAAAAGGAAATGCCAGCCCATTGTCAATGGCAGCTACATATATCTTTGGGGGGTCTACATAATCCCAGTCACCCTGAAAAAAAAAATAGATAAATAGATATATCTAAACAAGAGTTTTTAAATTAGCACTGAAGAAGACAAGGTACACACACCCTGACTCAAACACTGTTGTTCTAATATCAAGTGCTAATAATCAATTTATATCACCCTAAGTAAGTTAAGAGACAAGACTCACCCCCTCTTCACCTTCCACTTGCCGATCAACTTCTGGAGTTCTTTCATATTTGATAAGCCAATTATCATTTCCCCGATCTGACAGAACAAAAAAAAAAAAAAATAGTAGGTCATTTGAAGTAAGCTGTGTCAGCAAATTTGTTTGAACAATTTTGTATACGTTTGCTTATTTTCATATGTTTGTATTTCATGTGTCTGTATTTTATGGCCTGTCTTAACCCTTTCGCTCCAAAGATCCTGTTAGTAATTCTCCTTACATCTGCCATACCATTGTTATGACTTTTGTTTGGAGAATTTGGTATTAGATCACCCAATAATTCCCTGATATTTTTCCTTATTCTCATCACTCGTCTGCTTGATATGGTATTGATATCATAAGGAGATATTTTGTCTTGGTCACTCTTGAGAGTTAAAAGGTTATTAGATTAACCCTTTAACTCCCAAGATCTTATTAGTAATTCTCCTTACTGTCTGTCATACAATTCTTATGATGTAAATTTGGAGAATTTGGTATTGGATCAATTAATAATTCCCTAACTGATATTATACTTTATTCTTATCACTTCTATGCTTGATATTGTATTGATATTGTATGGATATTGTATTGATATTGTATTGATATTGTATTGATATTGTATTGATATTGTATTGATATTGTATTGATATTGTATTGATATTGTAAGGAGAGATTCTCTCTTGGTCACTCATGGGAGGTAAAGAGTTAAGAATCAAACCATCAAAGATATTAAAACAATCACCTGCCTAAGTTCACAGTGTGTATCAATTATTTGATAGGGTCAAATTCAATGAAGAATTATTCTAAAATTAAAATGGGTAAAAAGAAATGGACAATGCATAAAAAGTAAGCTAATGGTTGATGCATGTAATTAGATTAACTCTTCAACATCTAGAAGTGATTAACATGTATCTTCTCCCTATAGTATTCATACATTATCCAGCAAACAGATAATGAGATTACTCAAACTGGCCAGCTACAGGTTCTTATCTTGATTTAACATGAAATTCTTGTAACTTATTTACAAGGAAATGTGTATCAGCCAGATTGGAGAATTAACAATTAGATCATGGGAGTTAAGACTTGACATCATCATTGTACTATACTACTACTGGGTGAGGTACCTGATTACTGCAATATTGTAACTGAAAAGATAAAATAACATTATATTATTTCAGATTGTTGAATACCTGTATTCCTAATAATATAATCAAGACAAACAAGTTTTTGAAATTGTATCAGAAAATCTTTGTTTGTGATGGCTTGAAGAGGTTCCACTTCAAACTTCCTCAGGTGAAATTCTGCATCTTTATAACCATCAACAAATGTCTGAAACGAGCCCAGCTGAAAACCAAAAAATAACATCAACATCATGTTCACACAGTTTTTTTGGCACACAAGGTAGACAGTGATTGTGTATTTTGGCCAAGGAGAGGCAACAAATTTGAAATTTTGGTGAAACATCAAGTGAAATTCATGAATCAATTCGCCACTTTTGCAAGCTACCTGTATTCATTACCATTCTTGCAAGAATAATTAATTCCAAGTAACTTTAAGGAATTCTGTAATTCCAGTAATGAATGTGACAAAGAAGAGTGTTGAGGAGGAGTGGGTTTGGCAATCTGGATCACTAGATTTAGTTTGTTTATATATATATATATATGGATTCTCAAATATAAATATAAAGATATAAAGGATTCTCAAATAGAATTATGGAATCATGTTACAAAATATATCAAGGAAAGATTCTATCAATAAGCAAGTCAGTCCGCCAGTCTGGGCCAAAGATATATAATCATAAGTATATTATCCATACTGTAAAAAACAGATCAAAATAAATGTAGACTTAAGAATGAGGGAGTTTTCACCCTTTACTTGGCCCTGGAGGATGATCTAGCTGCAATCATTACCTTATTTGAAAAATCTACCTTATGCAAAATGGTGGAATAAAAGGGCACCTGCTATTTGAGGTTTAAATAATTCTAAATTTGTTTTCTCTACATTTCTGTCTGTTCCACAGGAGTTGCAGCTGATAATCATGCATGAAAGAAAATTAAACTGAACCTACTTTAAAATATTACTGATCTACATGTGCATGTAATATGTGGTTTGAACCATAACATGGTCATAAAGAAGGTTTTCAAAATGTTTTGAAGTAAGCGTCAGACTTGGAAAAAGTAGGTGACTATGAAAAGTTCATTTAAAGGGCTTAAAAATGATGATTTTGACCAGAATAACCAGCAACATGTTATCAAGTAGCTAACGGAACTCCAGTGGTCATCTGCTTGTTTTGAAATCCCTGCATAAAGGTTAAAGCATGTCCCTAATAATTTGTTTTCCCTTGGACTATATTGATTTAAATGAGAAAATAACTATTAAAGCGATTTATCACATTTATTCAATATAATCATTCAGTGAAATACCTTTGGAGGAAGTCCTGCTTTCACATGTTTTCCTAAAGTATCAGGAAATCTTTCTGTAGCAAACCTTTTCGACCTTGCTTTTGCCCGATCAAATGCTGTGTAATTAAATGTATCACTAGCAAGTCTGACAACCTAAAAGTCAAGGAAATAAAAATAAATAAATAAATCCTATGATATCACTGAGTTATGGATGAAAATAAAAGCTATTTACACCCCTCATTTTTCTCTGTATTGCTGTAAGTGGAGTATTTAGAGTCCTGTGGCATGCTACTACAGGAGCTTAACTGGTTTGATTCAAACAAAATGACAGTCACTATAAATGAGCATCGCCAGAATCTATTTGTATTTTTTTTAGTATTTCCGCGAGGAGAGAAGCACTGAGAGAATTAGGTGTCTTTCCAAAGAAGACAACCCAATAATCCTGACTTGAATGCTACGCCTCTTACATTTTGTAATACAAATATTAGGAATAAAATTTGCATTTGTTAGTCAATAGTCACCCTACCTTTGTCTTAGGAACAATATTTAGACCAAGTTTCTGATCCACAAGGCTTGCTCCAGCCTCAGAGAGATATCCTTGGTTTGGAATTAAACAATTTCTACCAAAACAACATGGACAGCAAATCTTGTGACACCATTTTGTCCACTTGGGATTAAGATGTCCATAGGGCTCTTCATCTTTAGGTTTAAATACACCAATCTTCTTCTGCAGACAATAATTAAACAATTTTAGAATAAATTTGGAAACTAAAGTTTATGAGTGTAGTCAACTTCCAATACTTTTTTCTGCCAGTACATATATAGGAAAGTTTGAAAGCAAACACCATAAAGAATACTTAAAAGTATTGAAGAGACATTGTTCAAAATTACATCTGTTTACCTTAAAGTTTATTATGCAAATAAATGTGCACAGGCAAATGTAACCTTGACTTAATTTTGGTTTGGATAGTTCACAGAGTTTAAAACTCTTTACATTAGCCAATTTATGTTATCAACTCAGTTTATAATACTAAATTACCCTGTTAAACTCTCCTACCAACACAGCACCACAGTTTCTTTAGAAACTTACCCCTTGAAACATAACTAAAACTAGTTTGAAACCAATTATATTAATATATAAATAGAACTGCATACAGTTATAAACAAATGTAATGAAAAGCAATTTATGAATAGAAATGAGAAGAAATGTACATTAAGTTCCCTTAAGCACACATAGCTGAAAGTTTTTTGGTAAAAAAAAAACTTCTCTGTTCAGCTCAGCTTAAATTGGTTCAAAAATAGGGATAATAATAATCAAAAGGAAAATTTAAATATTGGTGTATCTTTACACATTAATAATGAATGTAAGATTTCTCATGTCTTAACAATAACAAAGATGATAGCAATCAGAAGCAAATTGGTGAACATTCAAACGATTTTTCTTTGTAATAATACCGTTTGATTTACATTATAGGATGTACTTGTGAGGCGTTTAGTCGAGAAAGGGAAACCGGAAATAGGGTCTTGCTGATCGACGAGTACCCATTATGTTGAAAACAAATACCATATATCTAAGTGAGTTTCGATTTGAGATTTTTCCGTGGAATTTCGTCTAGACAAGGTGAGTATTGACGAGAAATATCAATGAAAAGCCATGTACGAAAAATCTTACCCCCTCTTTGTCTTTTACGAAGTAACTGCCACTGGATCCTTGGTAAATACGTTCGGGCAAAATTCCTACATCAATAGCTTGTTCGGCGGCTTGTATAAGGCTGCTAAACTCTGGATCGTCAAAGTGATTTCCTTGGTATTCAGTATCACTGTGACTGTCCATTCGAGATCTCGATCTGCCGAGTAAAGGTCTTTGTTCAGAAGTCCTACTATCGTAATGAGAACCGCCAACTATGGCTGTGCTGTAACTGGCCGGGTCCGCGTGATACGGAACTACATCAGGTCCGTTTAGCCGGCCTTCCGAGGCAAAATCAATGAGTGGACGCCCTGTGTCGTCTACGGACATCTAAATCTTTAATTTGGCCGCCCTCTTTAGAAATTTTCCAATCGCTCTCAGAGCATTTCATTCGTAGAAATCCAGCATGAAACGATCTATTTTGGTTTCTTACAAAATTATCGAATTGTCATGATTTCATTTAACATGCGCATGGTTTCTTTTGACTTTCGCTGCCGCTGACTAGTTCACGGAAGTGGTTGCGCTTTCAAATTTTGCTTCCACGAAATATCTTATGTAAGTGATTTAATTTCCAACGAGATTTTAATCACACGTCTATCAAAAATGGACTTTAGTCGCTCAAAGAGCTCACTTTATTTGGTTGCCTATTAACAACTTGTTCAACGTCTCCGTATCGATCATTTTAGCGATATTTTGAGCTGTCAACGCGGTATACTTGTGTAACTAAAGCACTTGAAGGGATATTCGAAATTACCAGCAAATAAGGCTCCTCTTCCTTTTGTAGTCTTAAATATCTTCTGAAATACTAACGCTTCTACAAAAATAGTACCTATCTGAACGGTAAGCTTTACGATGTGTAATGGAACCTAAAATTATTGCGGAAATTTTTCTCACCGTGTGACGAAATGAAAAAAAATTATACTTGATATTTAGTAGAGCAGACGGTTAAAACAATCAAAGCAGGGGCGGAACGCGTACCTGTTTAAGCAGAAATTTAAGCAATATTTGTGCAGCGCCGAAGAGAGTTGATGTGGACCAAAGAAATCACCAAAAGGTGTTTTGTTGCTACGTAGCCATGTGCCCTGGGAAACCGCCGAGCAGAGTATGCAAATAATTGCACAGGCGGCTATTCATATGCAAAAGATGCTTTTCTTAGATACTGGGTAAAAAAATGGGCGATCCTTCGGCGGAGTTGAGGTTTTTGAGAAGCTGAATCAATCCAAACGTCCACAAGAAAACTAAATTCTGCATCTCAGATCCATATCATGAATAAATTGTGACCAGAATCCATCCTTTACTTCACAACCCGTTACCTGCAAAAAATTCGGTATCGTATCTTCTTGAATGAGCGCCGAGGCGCTCATTGGAAGGAGGACACTTTATCGAGCGGGGAAATTCTTAAATTTTTTCTCTCAAAGAGCTGTTACCTAAGTTTTGGCTAAATACTCAACGAGAAAACAAAAACTGCAATATCGTTTGCTTACAGACGTACAGTCAATACGGAGATACAAATAATTGGATGTGACTTAACGAAATGGAGACTATTCTCCTGTATTGATTCCGCTGTAGTTGAAGCTTCATAAAAAAGTTATAAATAAAGTTGCAATAAAAACAGGGTTTCCTTGTATCCATGCTCATTTTAGAAAGTGAGGGAGGAAGGGGGCGCTTATTCGAGAGGGGCGCTTGTTTGACATTAGGGCCTGGGGGTGGACGCTTATCGTGAGGGGAGAGTGCTTACTAGAGCGTGCACGTTTATTCGTGGAAAGACAGTATCTCTATACCATTAGGAACTGAACCTGATGCATTTCCTTGCCATCCATTTAGATTTGCCGATAGACCACAGTCGCCCTTGACTGTGTCAACATTATATACATACCCCTCAGGTGTCGATGAGGGAATATTTACTTACACTCGCTACAGAGTATTTGGAGAAAGATTTTTCCTCACACATTTTTATCCTGGCAACGGGGATATGCACTTAGTGGAAATATCACCTCATTTGTTCCCCGAAATAAAAATTTAGTCACTTTTTCATCCATTCTTCCATTTATTCGGTGAGCAGGAAATGAGAGTAAAAAAGCGACAAAAACTCACAACAAAAAGAGAAAGAAAACAAAAACAAGTAGGAACTCAATTTTTTCAGCGCTCCAAACCCTTTTTGACCCCCCCTTAAGAGTGACTAGCATCTAAATTCTCCTTACAATATCACCCCTGAATCACACATTAAGGTCACGAGGATTAAGAAAATAATCACTAACTAAAGAGACTCTTTGATTGCAAAGCAAATTCTCCTTGTTATCACCTAAGGAAATATATAGAGAATATTACGGAGAATATACCTGCTGATGTTCGGGTGAAAACGGTTAGTTACTCAAGAATTTGGTCCGAAAAGGCCTACTCGATGACAAATTACACAAAACTTCGTCATATTATTTGTGTCCTTTCAAAACCAATTCCAGGTTCTCTTATTTTTTAGCCTGGTTACTGCACATTCTCTTAATATCTGAAGGGAGTCTGGGATGAGATACGAGAGAGTTCTAAGTGACGTCACAGCTCATAAGGTGATTTTATCACCAACAGCTTACATGAACATATCAGGCTTAGGGATTGGACAATATCAGGTGCTCCTGATGCTATTCATCGCTGGGAGGGTGGGGAGGGTGGAAATATTTTCATGTATTAAAAGCTAAAATTTCATTTGAGTTGTAGTGCACAGTTATAAAAGGAACTTGCTTGCTTGCGCCATGCAAATCACCGGTCCTTTGGTTGTGCATAAACGATCATAATATATGCAAATGACCAGTAATTTATATACACAAATATATTTGCAAAAGGGTAAAACAACGATAATAGTTGGAACAAGGTGTCGAGAAGATCAACTCTCATCAGTTCGTTCATCGTTATTATCTATCATCATCGTCGTCGTCGTCGTCATCTCCGTCATCATCTCCGTCATCTCCGTCATCTCCGCCATTCCTCGACTTAATCGCACGATAAATATGAGGGTACATTTCACACTCACAGCACGATCGAATCTCCTGTGTGTAGAGGTCCCACACTTCCTTATACACAGGCTTGCCAGCAAAGTTAGTCATTTTAATATCAGGCGCGAACTTGCCAGTAAACCGCAAGAAATCAAGTTTATGTGTTCGCTGGAAACAAAGCCCCATGTTGGCAGCACACTGGCGGTCGCTATCCCGGCAAATAACTTCGTTGATGTACTTTGGGAACCGATCGTCACTAAGCCGAGTGGTGGCTGAACATTCCGTGCATAAGCGGTGCAAATTGGTGCCTTTTGTGATTGTGCCCCGTTTCTGACACCCACGGAAAAATGTGCCTGGAGACGTAGGAAGGCTCCTTTTCAGGCGCTGTTGTTTCTTCAAGTCAAGTTCCTCTTTGTCAGCTTGGCGCATAGGTGCATGGTGCTTCGTGCTTTCCGTCAAGTTCACCACTTCGGTTTTTTTCGGATCATGATCGGGTGTCTTCAGTTGTCCCTCCGGGAAAGTGGTTAGATCCTCAAAACCACTTGCGTCAGTGATGTTAACAGCCGCATATCGTTTGTTTAACCCTCCAGTAGACCCTAATTGTACCAAAAGGTCATGTTCTGACTTTCTTAAACACACGACTGGGCCGGGCTCGTCTTCCACTCGGTTAACCCTCGAGTGGTTTCGGCAAATGTCCGGATTCGCTTTGATCGTCGCAAATTTCGTGATTCTTGATCTCCATGGATATCTAAATCTTTGTCTCATTTTATTTCCAGGCCTTCCCCGATAACCTGCCAGCAAGCTTCTATTTATGACACGCGGCTCTTTTGACCCAATCACAATTCTGCGATCTGCTATCTGCTGCCTCTCATCATTCTCATACGGGTAGTGATTCAGGAAAAGACCCTCTACCACGATGATACACTTGAGTATAAAAACCAACGCAAAAAGAATTGTTTCCAGCTGAAACAAGTTAAGAAGGTTCAAAATACGCCATAAACATCATATCTCTTTGAGGAAAGTAGGTCGGATGAAAACTGAGGTCGATATAGGTGAGCTACTTTAATTCAGTACTTTAAAAGAACAAATAGAGATATGGGAGCAACTGATGATTTGAGACTCTGGTGCATTAACAAGCAAATAACATGAAATTATAGTAATCCACTTATTTGACTTGGACGCGAACCTTGTAAACCTGAAAATATATTTCTAATTCAATACTTCCACGTTTTATTTGCATTTATGTAAACACTTTTGAACAATTAACCTTTTGGATGTCTGGCGCGTTAACAAGCAAATATCACAAAAGTATAATGGTAGATTAATATGGCTCAAACGCGAAACTTATAAGCCAGAAATAAATTTCTAAAAAAAGAATTACACGTTTTATTTGCGTTTTATATAACACTTTTGAAAACTTTTCCAGCAATCAACATCAGTTAATCCTGTTCAAAATATTTAAGTGACTTCTGTAATTATCAATTACTTTGAAGTAGAATTTATGATAATTTATGATCGTCAAGTAAATTACCATATATTTTCATTCAAAATAAATCTTTTGAATAAGTTTCAGTAAAGATATATTCTTAATCATCAAGACTTCAGTTTTTCAAAAAAAAAATCAAAGCTCTTTTTCCCTAGATAACTTCCATAATTGCCTTATTAGGCTTGATTTGCTTTTTTTGACTGATATATCCGCCAGAGGGGTAAATCTTTATTCCGCAAACGTTTACTATTCTTTTTCCCATCTCTGGAGTGGTATTGTTTAGTGCACGATTTTATTCTCTAAAATGATATTCTTTCATTCTTCTTTTTTCGGATTTTTTTTCTGTATCAGCTATCGATAGTTACACTATTGGAAGACTCGAAAATTTTGAAAAGAGTATACACTGATGATCAGAAAATGAAATTACCGCCATTTTTCTCACCTTCATTCTCTGCGGTGCTGTGTCCGTTCTGCCACAGGACAGATTGTTTCTGCTCCCCAACTGATGGTTGAGAGATAATTGTTTTAAAGTCAGTATATCGATCATTATAACTGATTTTGATCTATCGATAGAATGACCAACGCAAAGCCTTAATTGAGTTGCTATAACTACTTGATCTTGTTATCAACGGTGTATTTTGCAAAATCTTGGGTTGATTTTTTTCCAGTTCATCGTCTGCAATCTGTTTTGATGTTCTCTTACCTTTAGACATCCTTGAACCTTCTCGGTTCATTATTGCCTCTTACATATATTTTTATCGTGATAGTTTCAAGTTTCACAACGAAAAATACCGACAAATGGCGGGAATATCATGACGTCACTTCTTCAAGGCAAATAGTTTGGAAGTAATTATAGATATTCGGCGTGAAAGCCAAATTAACATTACAAAAAAATATATGTACAACTTGGACTCGAAGACAAAGTCAGAGATGGAATTTCCTTGAAGCCTTTATGATTTTATTGTTAAACTGAAGTATCAGTTTCAGAAGTTTAAATTTGCCGTTGATAGTAAGATCTCTCCCTTCCTTGCTCAGTTGATACGCAATGCGTTCAAGCATGCTGCGTGTATCGTATTTGCATATCGATCATCACGTTTATCTATTCTTTCATCGTAAAGTTATTGAATACTCCCGTGCAAAGTCCCAGAGGAATTTTTAAGATAAATGCAGCTAATTTGAAAAAGCATAGCATCAGGCAGGAATCCAGTTAACATTACGCATATGTAGTTCCTTTTAGTCTGCGGCGATTTCCCAAATTGCAGCGATCCCCTGACGATGTAATTTTCTCCGGCGTACACTTAATATAAGAACACATTATGTTTAAGTGGAGGTTACTGAAGAATATTATCATTGGCATCCTCCTGTCGTGTTTCTGAATGCGTACTGAAAGAGAATTTGCTATGAATTTGAGGAATCCAAATCCAAATTAAATGACACTCCTCAATTGATTTTATTAGTTTCCTTTCTCAAATGTGGCCACGGAGATCGATTTATACCGATGGGAAAATTAAAAATTCGCAAAAGATCAATGACCATGTTAAAATAGATTTAATTTAAAAATAGCACACTACTTTCAGTGATAACAAAAATCTTAATGGATAGTACTCTCCGATTCTTTGGTTAGAGTTGAATAAACAGGCCTTTTGAGGTTTCGTTTCCAGTTTTTAAATGCCCGCTCAACAAAATTCAGTTTTCCAATTTTAAACACGTTCGTATGTTGGGCCTTTCGTGATAATTCATTTCATGCTCTGCTCAAAAAAAAACTTTGTTTCTGAATTCATCAATCAAAAGAAACAAAAATGGCTTCATCTCCACACTTTGTCAAAAACAGTTAATCACGAATCTGTTCCGTTAAGTCATTTGCATTTTTCACTCACCTTTTTTCGACGCAAAAGAACGTCGACGCACTGAAGGTTGCTTTAAATGACAGAAGCCTTAACAAAACGGCTGTTACTCCAAATTCCAACTTAAGAAACTACCATAGCATTTATAAGGACGCTGAAAAGGAATTCTATTTTTGAACAATTTTTTTTTCTCATATTTTATTTCAAGTACTCTCTTGCGACCAGAGAAGTAATATTGCAGTGATCTTTGATAACCAGTATACTAAGGAAAGTCCCTAAATTGAAATAAAATGTTTCATCCTGCTTTTAAAATCGTATTCTATAAAGCATATCCAAAGAACCAAATAAGGAAAGGATTTTATTTGGGTAAAATCCCTCCTACCTGTGAAAAGCAGCCAGTTTATTTTGCGCTTATTGCGATGAGTAAATTCATTATTATGAGTAGCAAAAAATGTTTATAATGGATATAAAGCGTTTTGTCTCAAACTTGTCAAAGTACTTTTGCTAAGTGAAATGTTCATTGAATTCTAACTGTCAATAATTTTACTTCCTATCTCCGAAAAACCGGTTCGTGCTGCAATCAAATTATTAAGTCGACTCACTCAACACGGCTTTTTTGAAACTATGTGAGGCTCAATTCTCGGAGGTAGCCATAAGCGGCGGGAGTTGATATGTTGACCCAACTTGGGAGACGTTTCTTTCTGATCTTGACAGATAAGAAGAAGACGTACGCAGACATTCGTGAGCCAGGAAACATCCAATACTCTCGAGTGCTATTTATCCAGCAGTGCTTGTTTTAATTTACATAGTTAAATGACATGACACATATTATTAATCAGTAACAAAATATAAATATATATATATAGATATATATATATGTTTAGTAAACTAACAAAATAGCTAACACAGTTACATCTTCCAGGATGCAATTTTTCTTGGCTCCTGGACGTCCTTGCTTGAGGCAGTCGTCTAATATATAGCAAACATTGATAAATATCAACTCCATCTTAACTCTTATCTGCTCAGGTTAAAAGTTCGGCGTTTGAAGGGTACTATTCATTTTCGACCGACTGATCGATCAACCCCCACCGCTAATTTCTACTTCTATTTAGTAAATCATTTCAGGATAATATCGTTGGTAATCAAGAAAACTGACTTTGAAATAGGTGATTTTGCTCAGCTTTTGTTATATATTGCTCTGTTTGGTAATATCGTTATCAACATATATGGGCTGTTTAGCTTTTCAGACTCTATCTTTTCTATGACGTAAGATCAGTGGCAAGGAACTATATCGACACAATTCGTGTGAGGCTGGTATAACCTGCGGTGGAAATCTTGCCGTCATAATGTTGTATTTTCAAAGTTACCATTAGGTAAAATACTAAATATGGGCACAATATAAACATTTCGTATGCCCTTGCCGATAGTGTCTTTCAGGGAAACAGTGGCGACATAATATTTTACGCCTTACAAAATCGTCGGTAAAATAAAAAAAAAAAACAGAAAAAAGAAATGCAAACGTGTGCGAAGACAGAACTTGGCCTGAAATAGTCTCTGAATTTGCGATAAACAATTTTCAGGGATGAAAATTATCTTTCCCAACATTTGGCAGCTGATTGAACGAATCCATGAGGTATGATTGTAGACGGGTCATTACTTATGGTCTTGAAGGGAGGGGAGGGAGGGGATTGATTGAACGATTTTGTTTGGGTCATGATAAAATATAAGATTTACCTGATCCTCCCATAAGGCTCTGCTATATTCCTACGATCCACCCTCACTAGCTCTGTTATATCTCATGATCGCCCTCACCCCCCCCCCCCGTAGTTAATTTTCCATAGTCCCTCCTTTACACTCTGTTACCAGCGACTGGTGCCATCTCTGCCCCTCCTGAAAACCACGAGATTCCCAAAAATTCTCTCCGCTCGGTGATAAATAATAACTGGTCTTTTAACACCAAAGAAGCATTGATCTCGAAATACCCATAAAACGTTATTTGAGTGTATTTTTGTCCTCGTTTTTTTCTATTTTTTCTTTCGCACTGACCAAGGGCTAATCTCGAAACGTGAGATTTGTAACTCTTTACGTTATCAACTAAGTTGATAACACCAAATTACCCTGTTATGCTCTCCCACCGGCATAAAACCCCAGTTTCTTCAGAAACTTACCCCTTTTTATAGCTTGGCAACTGAGTAGTAGATTTCACAGTTGAATTTGGCAGCAAAAATGTCTTTTGATTGTTGCGGGCTGTACAACTCAGTATGGCACGAAAAGTTGGTCAAACATAAAGTGCGCAGTAAATGAGATATTTAATAATTCCTTTCCCCAATGCGATCCTTTATTTATCATTAAAGTATTCGTTTATTCTGAATGCATAAAGGTTGATCCTTCTTCTTCAAATATTTACAGCATTAAACACTGCACAGCCCGTGATCAAAAAATCTTTTTGTGTAAAAATTTTGGCGTAATAAATAAAAAACAATATGTTTCTGTACACAACGTTTAAGATAAACTTGATGCATAATACAATATTGTAAAGAGACGTGCACAGAACGCGTGCCATATCTTTTGTCATCTAATACGTGGCACGTCATCTTTGAACGGGGTGACATGTTGGCATTTCGTCGTTCTGTAATTTACAATTTGCCGCAAAAAAGTTGCAGAATGACAGCCTCAAATCTTAAGTAATTAAAAAGTCTTATTAGTTCCTTGCTAGACATTTTGGCATTTATCTAATGAAGGTTTGTTTGGATATCCGAATTTAACTTCTTTCCATTTCTTTTATTTTGTAGTTATGTATTAATTATTGCCTTATTACGAAAAGCAGGTGTGCTTGGGAAGATTTCAATCATTGCCTTTCCATATTAAATATTTAATTACTCTAAAACAAGTAGTTATCAGACCCACTCGGGGCAATAGCATACTAGACCTTATTTTAACGGATTTTAGTGAATACTATAGCGAACCAATTGTCAGCGCGCAATTAGGGTCTTCGGACCATGGCTCTGTTCACTGGAATCCGCTTTCAATGAACCAACTAAACCCGCTGTGCGTTGAAAAGAAAAGGATCCCGATGCGTCGCTTTCCTCAGTCGGCAATAAGCGCTTTTGGGAGGTGGGCGTGTTCACACCGTTGGTTCAGTGATTTAGAAGTAGACGGTGACTCACCATCAGTTGACTCTCTCACTGACTCATTTACTAAGGATCTTTCATCAGCCAGCGATATCTACTTTCCGTCCAAATACGTGAAGATTCATCCAATGGACAAGCCTTGGATGTCACCTGAGATTAAGGCTCTCATATTAGAGCGCCAACGCGCCTATCTAAATGGCCCGGAGGAGAAATGGCGTCGCCTTAGAAATAAGGTCAGAGAGGTTATCACCCGCCGGAAATGCGAGTTCTATAAAAACAAAGTTAATAACCTCAAGAGCACTGACCCGAGGAAATGGTGGAGTATGGTGAATAAGCTTGCAGGGAAGGCTAGCAGCCCTAACGAACTCAGTTATACTGACGAGGAAGGCAGAATTATCTCTGGCGCGACTCTCGCATCACGCCTTAATGAGTTTTTTTGTATCTGTAATATCTGACATTAAGCCACTTGATACAAGTGCACTGCCCTGCTACTTACCATCCCCTCAACCGCCCGTGATCGAGACACAAAGGGTCTACAAAAAGCTACTTGCCATCAGCGCCTTTAAGGCCCCTGGGCCTGATGGGATTCCGACTCGTATTTGGAAAGAATATGCTGCTGAGCTCGCTGAGCCGATCACGCGAATATTCAACACCTCTATTGCATCAGGCTCCTTCCCTACTGCATGGAAAGACTCTAATGTCACACCGGTACCCAAGGTTACGCCCATAACCGGTAGGGAAGATTTAAGACCTATCTCCCTAACAGCAATCGTCTCTAAAGTCCTGGAGGATTTCGTAGTTGAATGGCTAATTGAGGGTGTTGTGCACCTCATCGATTTCAGCCAATTCGGCTGCCTCAAAGGAACTTCAACCATCTATTGCCTGTTGGATATGATGCACAACTGGTTGTCCTCTATTGACAAACCAGGTATGTTCTTAAGGGCCTGCTTCCTGGATTTTAGTAAGGCTTTTGACCATATTGACCACACTATCTTAGTCAATAAACTCATCCACCTTGGGGTCCGTGGTTTTATTATCCGTTGGATTTGCAGTTTTCTTTATGGCCGTCGCCAAGCTGTTAAGATTAAGAACATTGTATCCCCTTGGTTGCCCGTGCACGCTGGAGTCCCGCAGGGCACTAAGCTTGGCCCCATCCTGTTCCTCCTGATGATTAACGATCTCGCGATTGAAACTCCATTACTATCGAGCCACTGGAAATATGTAGATGACCTAACAATATCCGAGGTCATCCCATCAGGCGGTACATCGTCCCTTCAGAAAGATCTTGACGCCATTGCACAGTGGTCGTCGCGCAATAATATGAACCTCAACCCAAAGAAGTGCAAGGAACTTGTGATTTGTTCGCTTAAAACACGGCCAGATCTTGGCCCTTTGTGCGTCAATGGACGTCCCTTAGAACGGGTCTCCTCACACAAGGTCCTTGGAGTCACTATCAGCGACACTCTTGGGTGGAATGAGCACGTGCGTGAGATTGTCTCCAAAGCCTCAAAACGTCTTTACATCTTAAGAGTGCTCAAGCGGTCCGGAATTCCACCCGAAGACCTTATTAACATATTTTATGCCTTGGTACGATCGGTCCTCGAATACGCCTGCGTCACTTGGTCTACTAGCCTACCAATTTACCTCAAGGACATGATCGAAAGAGTTCAGAAAAGAGCTCTGCGTATATTATTTCCGGCGCTGAGCTACAAAGACGCCATTGTGGCTGCAAACTCCACTCGCTTAAATGTGAGAAGAGACGAACTCTGCAAGAAAGTTTGGGACGGTATCTGTGTGCCTGGGTCACGGCTGTACCACCTTATTCCACCAAAGCGCGCCGATTGCCACGTTTATGAGTTGCGCAACAAAAACCATGTATCACTCTTTAAATGCCGGACCGAAAGATTTAAAAAATCTTTCTTTCCAACAATGGCGTCTAACGCCCAGTCCTTGTAGTCAAGCAAACCTAAGCGTTTTTTCATTGGTATATAACTACTGACTCTTGTAATTCCCAGTCCCTTTAGACTCTTAATTTTGAAGTCAAATGTAAGATTTTCGTATTTTTTAAATATTTGAAGTATGCTTGTAAATTCACATGTATTTCACCACTTGGGTGCTATTTTTGAATACTTTTAATAAACCTTCTTATATATTTTTGCCAGACATTTTGGCATATATCTGGTGAATATTTGTTTAGATATCTGAAAATGAATTGTATCCATATATTTAATTTTATAGTAGCAATTTATAATATAACCTAATTACGAAAAGTGGTTATACTTAGGTATAATATATTTTGGTGTTCTATTAATCTTAGTACTGCGGACTTAAGTTTCAGCCGGATTCCATAGTTGCAGAGAGACAAAACCTATTTTTTACGGTTACCTTATGACAATACAGTGAAATTTATTCTACGCATCCTTATTAATAAAATGACTGACGTTGCTGATTTCAGTAAGTTGAGTCAACATTCATCCAAACAGTTTGTACTTACCACCAAGTGTACTCTCCGAAAGGCTGGGTTAAGACAGACAAAACTGAATTTCAGATCTCCAAGGAAAGCTGTTTTGTGAAGCACTGAGTAAATTCGTAGAAAAAAGGTAAGTACATTATCAAAATACAAAAGCTGTAAATTCCGTTTCCAACAAGAATTTCTTAGATTCAAACCAAGATGAAGATAACTTGAGCTTCTGGGAAGTTGCCGTACCGGCAATTTGTTGCTTTGTAGTACGTTTCGTGAGAACTATGACGGCCTTGACGATCGTAAAACAGAGCTTTTGATTCAACTCTTTTGAAAAGAAAAAAAAAGTTCTTTGTTTTGCTTTGCTTTCTTCTTTGAATTTTGCCTGATCAGGAATTTAACTGATAAGGGTTTTTCTTTGGCTCGCTTGAAAACAAACAAACAAACAAGAAATCTGTATCTGGAGAAACTCTTTGTATCTTAAGAATTTGTTGTGAAGCATTCAGTCAGACTGTTTAAATTTTATGGTCTCTCCTTTTGTCTTTTGTGAAAGAAACAGATTTAAAATTTTGTTTTTGTTTTTTTTTTAAGGCAGCTTTGAGTTGTTTTAATTCAAAGCTGCACTCTAGGAATTCTGCGAAAAGCGCGCTACGACATTAGGGGCACCTTCGGACAAAGTGTATCCCAAAATTCGATCGGAGATGGCTTCACACTTCTCAAGCCTGAAAACAGAAGTGTAAACATTATAGTTTCCATAATTGGCAATTAAAATTGATCGTCAAACACTTTGTTAAATTTTTAATCCAAAAAGTCTTTTCACTTGAGATTCATGGCAATTTTTTAAATTGTTTCTCACTCGTCAACCAAGAAGATTTTAGGGTCCACGATGCGAATTTCTGAAAAAATTTCAACGGCCTTCGCAGTTTTGTTATATCTTTTCTTTTTTCTCGACTTATCAAGAACAACCTTCCTATGATATTTTAATAGATGTCTGTGTTTCATCCAATGCATATGAAAACACCATTTTATTAAAAATGAGCAATAAAAGTCAGGTTAGAATGTCTGCAATATGTTTCCACCAATAAAACCGCCGTATTGTTAACAAACGGGCATTACGATAATTAACATCTTTGCTCAGTGAATAACATCACTGTACATCATGGCAACCTAGCATTTAAAACTGATTAAGGTTATTTTGGTCTGTCAGTTACCCTTTATTGTTATTTCATAATACTGAGACCACTGACACTGTATCATTTGGTTTTATTTGCTGAGTTGATAACTGTGATGATTGGCCACCGTAAAGAGTTTCTGATCTCAAGCTGACGTTTGGAGCGTTAACCCTTCCGTTGTAGAAGCTCTTTACGGTGGCCAATATTTACCTTATCAACTTAGTGGATGAAGCCAAATTATTCTTTAATGCCCACACCGACGCTGTGCAACAGTTTCTCCAGAAGCTTACTCCGTTTATTCCATTGTAACTGTAGTTTCGGTAAGGATAAATAAAATGCATTGTTTTGTTTATTTGGTTCACGGGCCTCCGTTTTCAAGATAATAATAAATTCTTTCTTGATTCTCTTTTATAGTAATTTAGTTTCATAAAATTTCCTATCTTTTCTCTTAACCACAAACGCTGATCCAAGTGTTTTTCATGATTCTTCTTGTTACGATGATGGCTTCGTCTGAGACAATTTTTACTATCCAGAACAACTCCCACAAGGTCACCTGAGAGAATCAGTAAGGATAAATTCGGTTAAAGCGTGAGCGAAATGCCTCAGCCGGATCTCAGTTTCTCTTTTGTATGTCCAATTTGTGTTCGTCTCAACGCAACAAAAATTATGTTACTAAGCTACCTACAACCCGCGTTACATGATCATCAGTGAAACAGGGGCGTGCAAACAGCTCGACGACCTTGTTCTCGCGGAGTCGATGCCTCTATCGGAACAATTTCTGCGTTTATTCAAGGCTTAACATGATCAACCTCAAGCTGCTCGACTGAAGTCGAGCGTGATAAGCGATGGCCTGAATCAATTCGAGGCCGATGCCTAACGCCTTGAACCATGGATTGAGGGCAAGTGGAGCCGGAAGCGTGGAAAGTTTTTGATTGAGAGTAGTTAAGTTGGCCGGTGCTGGACACGGGACGCTGTCATGAACAGAGGTAAACACCTGTGCAACTGATGCGCCGCAATAACGAAGTTAAAAAGTAATATTCCCCCCCCCGTACATCAATGAGATAATATGCGACAACACTCAATCCTCCTGTAATAAATTTTCCGGTAAATGTATTCAGAGAGCTATTACCTTCGACTTCTTTGAAGTTACTGGTAAGTTTATACCAGACCCCGTCCTTAGCGCCCTGTGAGAGATGAATATCTATATACAGGATTGTCGGTGAAAATATCACTTGTGAGATCAGGTCATGCTATGAGTGTGGTGTCTTGGAGAATAAATTAACTGGCAGAGCAATAACATCATGTAAAAGATGAAGAGTTGCAATATTTGATTAAAAATTCGGTCTGATCTAAGTTTATTTTATCTCAAAAAGCGTTAAAATTGTTCTATAGCAAAAACGAAACACTGATAGACTTGTAAAACCCGCTGATTTGTTAGATTGCTATTGTGTAATATCGGAATACGCTTTAATTTTTCAATCTTAACTCTTGCTACTTCAGCTGGATGTCTTATTGTAAATAAATGGATATTAACAAGGAGTATTGTTGATAAGTTTTTTAATGTATGTATTGTGACTAATTTCTTCCCTGGTCTAAACTTTAAAAAAAAATTTCATTTTTTGTTTGCCTTTGTCTTTACCACTATCACAACTCAAACAAGGGGAGAATGAAACTAAACTGGTTTGAAAAGTTTAGAATTACGGAAAATTTAAGAATATAAGGTTTTGAGTGCCGTGTGTTCTGCGAATCGGGGGGAGTCTGGTTGAAATTTTGAGTTAAATTGTGAACTCGGTCAAATTTTTTTTCTACACGTTATTAGACAGGAAAATTATTCAACTTTAAAATATTAATGCCTCTAATATCAGAAATTACCCAGAAAATGGTAAAAAAAGTTCAATCTTTATGACGTGTACAAGTTTGTTGATCCGTTTCCATGGCAACCGTTTCAAATAAATGCACTTTTAAGGTCTCTTGAGAGTCTTTTTTAAGTCCGATGATTCGTTTGTTCCTGTAGTCCCTTCCAAGACTTATCTGTGTATATTTCCAAAGCTTAAAAAAGGCCTGGTTGCTTAGTACGGGATCATTTCGCTGTTCATGCTGACTCCTCGTGAATCTAGCTCATAGTAGTAATAACGCCATGCCAAAGGGAGGAAAAATCGGACAAAAACAGTCCGTTCTGAAAAGAAGTTGTCGAAAAAAGATACCAAAATTCAAGGGAGTCCAAAAGCAGAAGAAACTTCCCGTGGAAGTTGCGAGAAATTCTGCTACAGAAATCACGTTTGTCGGTGAAGATGATATTGTGAGCGAGCAAATTCCACCGCCCGCTGCTTCGGCGTCATTTAGAAAACTTGCTGTCGAATACACAGAAAGCTCTTCGGATGAAAGTATGGATCCGAAAGGTGAAATACCAGAAGGATACCGGCTTGTGTCCATTAATAGTCTTGTGGAATTTGCGAGAAGGATTCATTCCAATTCGCCATGTTGTTCCGGTGAGATAATTATTTGTTCTTTCGCAATTTACGTTGTATTCATCATAAAAGTGGTTCTTTATTGCTTTTCTCATCTTGTGTCGTTATCACTAAGTTATTTCTTTGTTTTTGATGTTGTAGACCATCTAGAACTTCGAGAAATAAGCACAAGCCGATTTGGCCTCAGTAGCAGCTTATATGCTGTTTGTGATGATTGTGGTCTGTCGGAATTTCTGGCCACCGGTGATCATAATCCCTCCGACAATGCCCCCAGAACTGTGCAGGGAAAAGATTTAAATCGCAGAGTGGTTTACGCTGCCATTGAGATGGGAATTGGCAGAGAAGATGTTTCCAAGTTTTGTGAAATATTGAATATGCCTTTTTCCTTGAGCAAAGATACCTGGCACAGTCATGAGGATGCCTTGCTTCAAGCTCACACTGAAGTTGTCCAGGTTGAATTGGAGAAAAACAGAAGGGAAGCAAGGAAGCTGGCTATGACAGAAGAAGGGATCAGTGCAGGGGATGAGGACACTGAAGTAAACATCCCAGTCAGTTTTGATGGCACATGGTCCAAGAGAGGATTTGCATCCTATTTATGAGAGGCTCAGTGATCCTGCCCTTCTTTCACGCTGTCTTCCTGGGTTTACTCAAAATGCAAATGAGTCTATCAATTCATTAGTGTGGATTAGATGCCCAAAACACAAATGGCATGGAAGGAAAAGAATTCTTTTGGCAACAGCATCAGCTACCCTTCAATTTAGTGCAGGAGCAACAGCAAAGCATGATGTGATGGCAAGGGCTGGGCTTGCTGTTGGGGGCCACACCAGGAAAGAGAGCACCAGAAGAGACTCTGAGCGAATCAAAAAGGCTGAAAAAAGGATCCAGGATCAACATAAGAAATACAGAGTTGCTCGAAGACAAGCAAAACAAAGAGATGAGGAGCAGCGGAGACAAAAAGAGGGCACAACATACAGTGCTGGTGCTTTCAACGAACTGACTGTTACTACAGCACCAGCAAAAAAAAGAAAAAAAAATAGAAATTGTGATTTATAACTAGAAAATGATCTCAGGATACTTTAATAAGGCTGTTTTTTAAATTAATTAATGATTGTTTTGTTTAATGGATGTTTCACCACTGATTTTGCTTTCGAAATTTTTAAGCAGCATTTTTCTCAAAAAGGCATTTTTACGGAGTTTTTAGATGCCCCCCTAGACTTTTTTCATTTGCTTTTATCCATTTTCTGCCAAATTTGGCTCAGTTACATATGAAAGGCTGCTCTACAAACCTATTGAGCCTTTTTTCTTTTTGATGAATTCTGTTGAAGTTATTCCAGGTTAAACTCTTTACAAAAGTATGCTGTTGCTATGACAACACAATTTGGTGAAAACCAAAATTGCTCAATAGGTTTGTAGGAGAGTTTGTGTAGTGTTGTTGTGTGAAATATTATGCTTACTGTATTACTAGAACAGAAAAAAAGTAGGGGGGCATGAAATTAGTGAGAATTAGCCTCCATGATGAATTTGGTTAATATTTAACCATAAATTTGCTTATTATGGTCTGCGAACCATATGCCACATTAGGTTGTGGGTTAGTCTATTTGCATGCAAAATTTTATGGTGATACATTAAATAGCTGGAGTTTTATAATCTCTACAATCTATTACAAATTTGGGCCCAAAATGTAACCAGACTCCCCCCTTAAAGATGACTACATGAAGTAATACAATAATCGCTGAACAGACAACTTGGACAAATTTCAATTCTTTGTTAGAGCTCCTTAAATGTTTGGCCAATTTCAAATACCGCATGATACCAAATGCGGATTATGAAACAACTTTCTTAACTGCTATCACTTCCTGAAATGTTGAATAAGCCGATTGCCGTCTTTAGTTTAAACATACGAAGGTCCAGAGTGTTTAGGCCATATTTCTACCGTGCTATAGTATGAATTCGATGTAATCGCGTACATATGGGCCTCTAAACATAAACATCTCTGGGCCGCCTGATGATACAGAAGTCAAAGTTTTTTGATAAGCTGCTAATATTGTCACTACAACGAGGATCGAACGATTTTAATAAAAATTTCACACATTTATCTCCTCGACCACTCCAAAAGATGAACATCAAAAATGATAAATGGATGGTTTAATAGTAACATCAGATCTTCGTCAAGAGTGTAGACAGTCAAAAAACTATCCCAGAGAAAAATGTTGTAGTTAAACTTGGGGTCAGTGACGTAAAATAACGCGAGTTTTCACATCCTCTGACGGCGTGTTCTTCCACGACGTGTTTAATATTTGGTAATGTGAAAGGAGATGGCATTGACCTTTCCTAAGTACTTTGTCGTGTTCACCAGGCGTGAACACATCGCGTGTAGAGCACAGGCGTGGGCACATCACGTGTAAAGCTGACTTCTACACTAGACATACACGCAAAACAAGCGGTCATCAACTTTTGACGATACACTGTGAATTTTTATAGAGACATTTGCGACAACGGATGAGAGCGGAAAAACTTTAAGAATCGCCAAGGCCTTCTAAGTCATTTTCAGAAATAAATATTCATAAACTGAAAACACAACTAGGATCAACAACACGCTGAAAAGGAAATGTTCACGCAAACCGATTTTTCTAGAGAGCGGAATGTTGTGATTTGTCTCGGAAGGCTTCATTTAAAAACGGAACTTCCAATACGTTGGCGTATTAAAAGCGTGCCCAGCAGTCGAAAATAAAATATTTCCAAGTCCAACGAGACTGGACTATATGGAAATTGAGTTTTAGATACCGCAACAGACATCAGCGGTATGTTCGAAAGAGGAAAAAATGAACACCGATTTTTCCAGAGAACCAAAGTGTTTTGTTATCATTCATTCATAAAAAGCAAATTTTGGCGTCGCTAATAGGAACATCGTCTCAAGCGGAAAAAATACAAATTAGTAAATTAACTAGTTTGTTTTGGTGGGACTGAAAATAGTAAACAAATTAGATTAAACCATTGAATAACAAATACTAAATAGAAGCCTACGAAATTAGGGATGACGAAGTAAATAAAAATTCAATTTATTAAATTAAATACCGGAACTTTGCACTTGACCTTTTTTTCGGGAGACTGATAAGGAAATGTCATCATATTGCAAAAAAAAAAAAAGAGAGAGCGAGTAACAGAAAAATTAAAAGTTATCAGGGTTTTTAAGGAAAATTAGACACAATATTTCAAGCTACGAAATGCAAATTTCCACCATGCCATTGCTCTTATTAAATTTACTTTTTGGTTCACAAGTCACCTAGCTCTCCAAATTTCCCGCACAAAAACTTGAGGACAGGAAAGAGTAGTTCGAAGTGTGGCCGAGAGCAACTCACGGTTCTTCTGTGATCTGCAAACTTCCCAAGTGTTTTATATCTCTGGGAACGCACGCTGCCGAAAGAACCAATTGATGATCATAACACTTTATTGTCAGTGGACTTCTGTTTATGAAGCATGCTTGTGAAATCGAATTTTCATCAAGCCAGTTTCAATTACTGTGAATCAGACAACAAATGTCGTGAAACAAGGTTTTGAAAGAGCTTTATTATTCAGTTCCAATACTCCATTTTATTTCCGAGCATAATTGATCTAACTAATCCTGCGTCGCTAGGACGGTGTGTTTGTCAAGGATTTTAGCAATTAGACAGAAGCGGAAAAAATTAGCTGCTTATTCTTATGCAAAGCGGATTTGATTTACCATCGTTAATTGCTCGAACTTTACAAAAGTTCTGGACTGTTTTTTTCCGCTTAGCAGTTGTTTTAAAAAGAAGTCCAGTTATCCAAGAAAATCACAACCGCAAGCAGGGCCTCAAAGAGAACACGATTTCGGACACAAGATTACCTTACCTTTCAGCAAGTAACCTTCGGTCTTCAACGAACTAAGGGTAAGAACATTTTTGAAGAAAGTAACAGGATTTTGCTTACATACCACCCAAATTTATATTAATTAATGACTTGATTTATATAATTGGACTTAAAATTAAGTTTAGACACATATATTGAAACAGTTTTAGCCGCATAGGGTGTCGCAGTTTCGATCGCGCAACTCTTTGAAACAATTAGAAAGGGGTTAGTTACTAAGAAAACTGTAGTGCTGCGTCTGAGGGAGGTATTATCAAGATGAT
Source organism: Pocillopora damicornis (assembly GCF_964200805.1). Taxonomy (NCBI): domain Eukaryota; kingdom Metazoa; phylum Cnidaria; class Anthozoa; order Scleractinia; family Pocilloporidae; genus Pocillopora; species Pocillopora damicornis. Next base: position 33,630,691 of record NC_142671.1, read on the forward strand.
TTTGTTTTATCTGAGCTGAGTTATAATGTAAATTGGCGGTCTCCGTGAAAAGCATTACCTCTTCTTCAGAGCGATATAATTGTAGTGTTTGCTGGGGTTGACGAAGACCAAACAGAAAACAATTAACCAAGAGAGGAAAGAAGTTGATTGAGAAGGGAAAGGATTAGTATTATATATAGGAAAAGAACTGAAGCTCGTTAAATTTACTACGATGATAAAATATTCCTGAACTGCTGATTTTTCAGGTTTTCAAAGAATCTTCAATTGATCTACTATAACTTTCCTACGGAGTTAAAGATGATGAACCTAGGCCTGAAGGTAAAGTAATTTTTTTACTTTTTGGTGGAAATCCTTATTTTGTCTTTTTTTTAAATTGACCTATTGAGATGGAATTCAACTTTGGTTGACTTTCTCTGTCACTTTAATTGTACACCAAACAAATTGATCAAAAACGTTGCACTTTCACTGAAACACACGCTGACCCCATACTTATTTTCTCAGTTGTATCTGCTACTTCATTTAGATTACGAGTATTAGAAATGAATCTCACGGATATTTAATGAGAGGTTTGCCGAACAAACAGCTGTTAAAGTTGGAGGATGCAACTATTAAGCGTCAAAGTTGACACCTTACATTGCAATTGGTGCCTCTTATTTTACAGATGCAGTGCCTCGCCACTTTCATATTTCTGTACGTTGAGATTCCGCCATCTTTAGGGCGCCGATGGAACGTACCGCAATCTCCTCCTACGGTGTACAATCGCCTTCGCCCAATTTCCCAGAAGTCAAAAATTACTGGCAAAGAATGCAGTCTCATTGTCGACGAGATCCCTGATCATCGCAGTAGAGGAAAATTGCGACCCCTTACCCGACTTTGCATCCGCCTCAATGACATCCAGCTGAAAGCCAGGCTTCGACAGGTTGGCGACTTCAACTCGCGTTACATGGCAATCAACGAGACAGATGCCAAAAGACTTCGGAAAAAGCTTCCAAGCAAATTCTATCAGAATAAAAAATCGCGTGTGGGTCAAAGCGGATTAACTCGCTTATGTACGGAACGTACTATTATCACAAGCCTGCCAGAAGGAGTTTTCCCCACATTTATCAGAGAAGTCAAATGTCAAGGTGACAGCTGCCTCACGAATGAGGGACGATGCATTCAGCGGTTCATGGAGTTTACATTTATTCATTTCACTGGGGAATATGAGTTCCATGAAACCGTTAGTTATTGGCCACGGATTGATATTTACACCGAGGTATGGAATCCGTATACGCAAGAAATCGGTATTTGCTGCGAATGCCAGCAGCTGAGCTAAAACCTGGGCCGGTAGTTCCTTGGCTATTAAGTAGGCTGTTTTCTCTTCGCTACTAGGCGTGCGCAACCTGGAATTCCTTCTCCTGCTGTTTTTTCTTCCGTCGACTCGACTTTTTTCCACATTGAAGATTGGAATCTTACACATCCATTTTCAAAATAGACTAGAGATGCAACATTTTATTTGATTTTTGACTCTAGATATAAAAAAAACCTAACAGTAGACGGTACTACTTTAAGATGATTTTGTTTTATAAATTAGGCACCGTAAAGAGTTTCTGAGGCTTACATTTTGAGGGTTAGCTCCTCTTCAAAACAAATATAATCATATTAAGCCTACCTCGCGATTTTGTGGTTAATAATAGTTGCTGTTTTAAAAGTAAGGCAGGTTTTGCTGCACATCGAAAATAAACCGGAAGTTAGTTGACAAACGTTTCTTCTTACTCTCCCTCCCCCTCCCCCTAAAATCCTCCACCCATCCCCTCCCCACCCCGTCGTTAAATAATGAGTGATCCCTGAGTGCAGTTATTAAGTATAGTACATAGCCGTGGGTTTGAATTCGAGAATATATAGAATTGGAAATAAGTGTGTTTTTCTCAATCAGAAAGCATGTGTACCGTGTTGACTTTTGTGTAGCCGTAACCTTCCTCCCTTGCAGAAAAGGAAAACGTTTCTCTTTCGAGTAGAGGGTAAGGCTACACGTAGGCTAGGACCATGTTGAACAAATGTCATGTTTACTCAAGATGCTCAAACACCTTGATTTTAAATTCGCTCTCCTGCTTGAATTTTAATCAATGTATTAAAGATAAATTGTTGCAGATGAAAAAAAATAGATATGGTGACGAAACTCTTCGGCTCTTTACAAGAAGAAAAATTAAGAAAAATGCTCTAAACAGAAATATCTTTTCCTTGATCAGAAATATCTTGGACTGATAAACAGATGTTACTTAAAAAAAATTCAGCTCAGTATACTGGCGGGCTGTGATCAGTTGTTTTCATGGGCCATTGATTTGCTTCCTAAATTAGTTTGGTTCCGACTTTTCGGCAAAGTAGTTCTCTTTCCTTTCTGAAACACTTGGATCTCAATATCAACTTGGTAAAATCCCGTGGCCTACGCGCTAGAGTTATAATACCATGTTGTGACCGCTTTATAACTCAGTATAATCCAATTACATCAATATTTTCGCCTTTAAGTATTAGATTATTGTTCTTTAAGTGACGATCTGGCTCTTACCTTGTGCGTCATTAGGGCGAGAGCCAAAATAACCACACTGAACCATGACGTCATTGCATGACTAACTTTTAGCAGAAACAATAAACAATCAGATATTTGCTTATTGTTTCTAGGAGACAGAAGTTGTTATTCAAATATTGCCTCAGTCTACTAACTTTAAATTTACGCTTTCGTCCCACTCTTTGATGGACAATTACTTTGTCGACGAAAGTATACAATTCCAGAGTACGCAAAATTAGTTTCGCGGATGCCTTGATTCTCTTCAATGAATGATCGTTTCCCACAGTTTGTAGAGATCTAAAATAAATTCCGTTCTATTTTTCTTTAAATATTTTGCTTTATTTTCGCCCACATCTTTTACTTCTTCCTAGGGAAATACTCTTGCGTGGAAACAACGGAAGTTGTGAGCTATAGATCTTACAACTTTACACCAACGTCATAACAATCGAAGAACAAAGAAGTTCACCGAACTTTTACGAGTCAAAGGAGGAATTTTCAATTTAATTAAAAGTGTGATTTCTAAGAGAATATTTTCCCCCATTATTTAAGTCTTAAAACTAACATTTTTTCCAGTCTAAGGTTAGGATCCAGGTTTCTTTTGTTCACTAGCCGTCAATCAGTTGCTGATGGACTTTGTCAGTTTTCTATTAATGATTGATTTATAATGCAAAAATAAACCGGAGAATCCACCACTTATGCAAAATATACAGTGCTGATGTCTGATATCCTTATGACAAGCTACAAGTATGCTATTGGAAAAAAGATCAATTGAAAACGTTATACGCCGTTTTGCATCATAACTTGTAGCAACTTAACTATGGTGAAATCCGAACTTGCGAGAATTAACAAAGAAAAAACGAATTATAATAGCAAACCTGCTCAGCTATATTTTTATTTCTCCTTTTTTGGTAAACCTCTAGAGTTCTGTCGGCCCTTTTGGCCGGTGAAAGCAGTAACAGGAAGTACACAGGTAGCTAGCAATAAAGCTTCATTATTATGCAAAACAAGTATTAGGCTAAAGGCTATTATTATTTATTTATAAAGCCACAAAAGGAGAATAAAATATTTCGAGACAAAGATATTGCTTTCTGTTTTTTCCGCCTTGACTGGTTAAAAAGAGTTCGTTTTACTCACAAAAGATTAGAACGACTGCAGAGCTGAACAATAGAAAAGCGATTTGAACAGACTGAGGCCTTAGTTGCTTGTACAAAGGTATGCCACGGGAGTTATGCTTGGTTATAAATTTACTTGTTCTTTATATCCATCTGATTTTATAAGTTTTGGTCGTTGATGCACATATACTACACTGGCCTCACACAAGCAGCGACAAAGTTTCAAGCCCAGTAAATTATTTTTTGACGACTGCAAAGTTTGGGTGTAGCAAGAAAACTCTCTTACAGAACTTAAATCCAAAACGTATGATTCTTTGATTGAGTTTTGCTTAAAAACTTAATTCGCTATTAATTTGTTTATAATTGATATTGTCAATCATCATTTTTCTTCTTAGGACGAGAGTAGAACATGTCTTTTATATCTTTGATATTCTTAATCGAGAGAGTTTTTGTGTTACGTCCGAATATTAAGATGTGTCTGAGCGCTTTTGTAAAGACTTGTATACGGTTTATATAAAGCTTCTCTTTTTAAAGAAATTCTGGATTCCTCCGCGTTCTGCCGTTGAAATTCCGCTCCATGAAAAGCTTACCACTATACTTTGTTACTTTCTCAAGGAAAGTTTAATGCCGATTGAGAAATAACTGCAAATGTCTATATCTTCAAATTTCGACTTTGTTCCTTTCCTTTTTAACTGAGTCAAATATTGAACAGCGGTTATGACTCTCTATCGGAAACCTGAAAATATCAACTTAAAAGTAAAAAATAATAATAATAACTTCGTTTGATGGCTTAACAAACAGGCCAAACGGAAGCGTGACATATATTTGTTTTGTCAGAAGTCACGAGTCAAAAGCAAAACAAGACGGCGACGGTAAACGAGGACACAACAAAACAAAAGATCTAATTGGCAGAACAATAGCGCAGCACGAGCGGTTTAACACCATGCTGTACATTTATAGCCGTCCTCTGCAAAACAACTTGACGTGAAGTCACCAAAATCTGCGTGGTCCCAGAACGAAAACCGCGGCGGTAAATAATTTAAGTTGTTACTTGGAATTTGACGTTATGGCAGAGTTGATATATATGGCGCCGTAAGAGACGGTGACACATCCAGCTGTTCTCAAAATTCTAACTAAAATTAAAAATTCATTTGTTAATCGACTTCCTCCGCGGCGTTGCCTTCCTGATTGCATAGGTGATTTGTTTTTCAAGATGAGAGAACAGAGGGTTCCACTTAAAATCTGTCACACGAGTCCAACTGTTTCTAACTTTCTTAAAGAGTTTACAAACAGTTGCGCCGTCCGATCAAACAATGAACACTTGTGAACATTTCCACGCCAGCCAATTTATACATCAGCCAACACCAACGTCAACAAGCATGACAGGCAAGATTAGTATACCACGAACTGGTTTCGCTCGCGAAAAACTGATGTTCAGAAAAAAAAACACAGACCTACGGTTTAAATTCAGTTGAAATTTTAATCGAAGTTCACTTGTCAGCTAAAAAGCCTTGGATAAACACGAACCCTGTCAAGGCGGCATTTGTTATCCAAGAATTGTAGTGGACATAGCATTTTCCCCCTAATAATGGCTGCCAAACAGCTTGCTTTTTTAATCAGTCTTTCTCTTTGTTTGCAATTAAATTTAACCCACTTACGAGAGGTAACGTGTAAAGATGACAGATTAAACTCAGTATTATTGATTTTCTTTAAGGTTAGACAAGTGTTGGAGAAGTTAGCCAGCCAGTCTAGAGAAGCATGGAGATACCTGTGAAACCGAAGGTGAAAATTTTACTTATATGGAGCCTAAGTTGCTTCGCTGTATATTAGACAAATAGGGTAAGATTTTGGCCGCACCTATCTGCTGTTGTCCTTTGCAAACTATAATTTAGTAATACTCCACAAGTTAGATAACAATGGCTTCTTCGCTGAGTTGGCAGAAAGGCCCAACTACTGTTTGGGAGACAACGGATTCGAACTCTGTTACAGCCACAACTTTTCAAGATTTCTTTTCCTGTAATTTCTTCAGTCTGATTGTAGTTCATATATGAGGATCCGTCACTAATTTCAGATTTTTGTCAATTTTGATGATTAATTCATTTTTTCTTATAGAATATTCTTCCATTTTATCGCATTTCTAAACAGATAATGTCACTAGTCTTGCTTATGATTGTCGTATTGGCTACGCTTCCGACTTCTAGTGGAAGGACTCGAATTTTGCGTCAACGCCGAACAAGAACATCACGTAAACCTGTCATAACATCAAGGCCTAAAATTCAAGAAAAAGATTGCACTCGCATTGTCGATTCAGTTCCTAAATATCGTGGAAGGTTACTCCGGAGTCATCAACTATGCGTTCGCCTCAATGAAACCCAGTTAATGAGCAAGCTTCGTATCACTGGCGGGGGTTTCAACCCACGATACATGGCCATAAACAAGACAGATTCTTGCAGATTTCAGGATCTAGCTGTTGCAGACGAGCTTCCTGTACAACCCGCTACGTCATCTGAGGCCCCACCTGATCATCGGCCACGCCAAGTTCAGCAAGACCCCTCTGACAATGATTTGAGCCGCATTTTGGATGAGCCAGAAGTAGGTGAGGAGGAAGGAGACCGGTTGAGACAGAAACGGATGACATCCTTGAGCCCAGGCTCCACCCTGCGCGGCTGCTGGGGTCGAGGCTCAACCGTGGATAACACTAACTTAAGACGCCTCTGTACAGAGTGTGCCGCAACCACAAGACTTCCATCAAAAGTGTTCCCACCCTTTATCAACGAAGTCATTTGTGACGATTCCGACCATTTGTGTTTTCGAGCCATTGTAAGATGTTTGCAGCGTTACATACAGTTCACATTTGTTCGCTTTACTGGAGACTTCGAGAGAGATGATGCTCTCAGCCAATTATTAGGAATTAATGTTTACATGGAGGAATGGGAAGATTATGAACAAGATATCAGATCCTGCTGTGAATGCCGGATATTTTCAATATTCGGACGCAAATAATTATCGAGTTATTCGCATTCAAATATAATTTATATTTCATTAGTAGAAAATAGCGTTGAAACACGACTATTTTTCATGCATTTTATTGTTTAATTTCTGATTATGAAGTTATTGTTATTATTGTTTTAAAAGCAAATAGATGCTTCAAAGAGATTTACATTTGGATATCAGTATTTAAATATTCAGCCTTATGGTTTATCCTCCATAGCCTCTTCCTGAGATTCTGAGATTCGTTTAAGTAACCTACTTATTCTACATGTCCAGGAGCCCATTTGGCTCCTCACATGTCTTCTGGGATGCCCATAATTATAATTATCTTAAACTGAGATCGTTTTATTTTTTTTTGCCCTTTAAACGAATTTGAAATCTTACATTGCAATCTAGCAGTCATTGAGTTTGTTTACTTTTTACTGGGGGACAGGAAATTAATTTCTTTAGATGGGGGGGGGGGGGGAAGGGGCTAGGAGGTCGGAAGATTTTGATTGTGTCGTGACAAAATTTACTTCATCCCCACTGAAGCCGCGTAATATTTTAAGGATCTCCCATTGATGGCCATAATTTCCCATAGTCCCCTCTTTATGTTCTGTTAGCGAAGACCGCACTGATCCCCGTGATAACCATGCGATCCCCCTAAAATCCCTCGATCTTCCCACGGATTCAGAGCAGTTGAATGAGTAAAACTGTTGTTCTTCATAATGGAGAGAACATTTGCGCCACATTTTTATAATTGGTAAATTTTGTGATATTACACTTTGTGTTTTAAGCTGCGGGTGCTTTTCTGCGCCCGCGATCCTGTTCCCGATGAAAGAAGTCGGCACTGTGGGCCCCATACATGAAGGAGTAAGGCAGGCTGACAGTTTGTGTTAACCGCGAATCTAAAACCGTAGCTAGCGGTTTGAGGGTAGGAGTTAGAAGTTTCGAGATTTTCAACGTTTTAGATCGACGTCGGATTTTCACGCAAGTCTTGTTCCACAAGCGGCCAACGAAATGGAGACATACATAAGAAAAACCGAGAAAAACAGCGATTATTTTTCATACTAAGGTTTCATCCGATTTCAAATAAACAAAACCTGAAAAAAAAAAAGCTCACCGATCCCAAAATCGGAAGTACCATTTCAAACAAAAGTAAAATTAAACTGTTCGCCGTTATCTTAAATTACAGACAGGATGGAAGTCCTTCATTTCGAACACAGAATGCGGCCTAAAGTTTGCTTTAGTCCCAAACAAATGGGCTAAAAAGAAAATACCTCAAATCACAAATATTTATAGGACATACGCGAGAACTTTCGAACCGGAAGAAGAAAAGCGCCAAGGGAGTTGGTCTACCTGAAACTGACTGGACCGCGAACGGCAAACGTGACGGCTACAGTCTGGTCACGTGACTTGTAGCGGTTTGCGGTTACACGCTATAAGAAACAAACGTGGATCTTAAACTCTCTCTTATGCGATAAACGTGCTCAAACCTTTACGGGTGATTCACAGCGATGAGCGAAGAAAATTGCTAGGTCAGTCACATTACGTAATAGCCGGCGAATTTAACATCGATATCTGGCGAGTCATACAATGAGAATTAAAACGCCGACCGCGGCGGGCGGAAGTGGCGAAAATCACTATCGCTGTTCTGATCATCGGTTGTTTAGAGGGTGGATAACGCTATCCACTGGATAACACAAAAGGTTTTGCTAACACCTATCCGCTGGATAGCGATTTATCCGTTGGAGAGCGTTATCCATTCTTTAAACAACTAGAGATTTTCGCCGACTGCCGCGACCAGAGTATGAAATGGCCTCGTGTATCACCAGCTCTTTTGATTCTCGTTTAGAAAAATTTAAGTTTTTCGTTGTGAGCCTTTTTTTCAGAACCCGCGTCAAACAACATGCATACCTGTTGTTAACTGTGGGAATCCGTTTTGTAGCAAATTACACCCCATTCACTCCTAGGCTAAAATCGTTTTAAAGCTGTTTTGTGAATCACGGTTTAAAACTGGTGTGGTCAACTTCAAATTTTGCACACTGAGAATTAAAATAAGTAAGTAATTGAACAAAAAGTAAACTTCAGGTTTTAGCTTAACTTTCTGTTGTTCCTTTTTATTCCCCTTAACCCTGATTAACTAAACATGCTTTCGGGGTAAGATTGAGACATTACACATAGAAACAAGCTTTGTTATTTGTTTTCAAGTCTGTGAAAGTACTGTTATAAAAAGCTGGCTCTTCGTAATCTTGATATACGAACGATTGTCACCGAGAACGATATTGCAGCGTCCTCAAAAGTTGTTTTTTTACCGTTAGAAATGCCCGAAGCATGCTTTTACGACTTTACAAAGGACGTCACTGACCACCCTTTGATGCGGAGGATATTGTTACTTGAAAGAGGTTAAAGTCACGGCAGTTTTTGCAATTTAGTTCATCCTTTTAGTAGTGAGCTCCATTGGACTTCTTTTAAAAATGGAGAAAATCTTTTTATCATTCATATAAAGCAAGTGACAAATTCTGATTCGGAGCTCAAAACAGTACTTTGGGAATATCATCCTTACTTTGCTTTTGTCCTGCGTCTTGAATTTTCAACAGTTTCGAATTCTGTGAACTTTTTTGCTGTGAGGTTGAATCATATTTTAAAATTAGTTATTTAATGTTAAAATGTCTTTCCAATTTCGTGCCATTGGCCTGTTTACCATTGCTTTTGATGGGATACCTAGAATGTCTAAAAGGTCATTTTAGATTAAAAATACAAGCTTTCAGGAATTCAGCCTTTCTGCTTTTACAAAGAAGCAAGGAGATATTTGAGTACTCGAGGGCAAAATTGTAAAGAAAATGAACCAACGTTATTTTCGACATGGTATGCGCATGAACAAATTAGTTTACTCGTGAGAAAAGAATCGGTTTTATCAAAATAACATCACTTACTTTACACATCTTGAAAGTCATTTATTAAAACTTTGCCTTAAAAATATTGCCAGTATTTGTCAGAGTTAACTTTGCATTGCATGTTCAATTTTAAAATGTGTGTGTGACATAATTCAAGGTTCCAAGATATGACTTATTGAGCGGACATGGCAGGTCATTCTGAAATACATTACTCGCTTACACTAGCCATTGCTATTTTTGGGCTAGTGTATCCTATATAATGAATATTGGTGATTATCGATTTCTAAGTAAACTTTATAATTTGGTTAAATGGTGTTTAAATATCTTTCAATGGAATCTAAACGAACAGGCCGGTCAGCTTTTCCCGGTTATGCTGACTGCATTTGGCCACGCTAAAGGGCTTCTCTCGCAGACTACAATAATAAAATGATTACGTAAGATTTCGCCAAACAAGCAACTTTTTGATAAATGGGATCAGTTTGATGAATAGTCATTACCCACGAGTAGCCAAAACGGATTTCTCCCGCAGTTCCAATACATCTTCAAGTACAAACGGGGATGGAAAGACGAAAAAATATCAACAAGGAGATACCGCTGAATTTTAAGTGCTGAAATTAAAAGACTTATTCCGGTAGACAGCACGAAACTCCACATGTAAAGCTTGATGACGTTATACTGAGCCTTTTAGTATATAAATTAAAGCTTTGAAAGAGCTTCTCATTCAGTGTGAGGCGAGACCTGCCTCATTGAAGTTAGACAGAGATAAGGAGCTGAGGAGAAGCAAATCTTTGTGTCCAAAAAGGTAAGGCCCTTACGGATAACTGATATTCGCTGTAGGTAAAATGGATATCGTGGAGAAAACTGAGAATTTGTTTACGATCCACTAGCAATCGGTTAGTGCAAATGTTATGTCGAAATGTAATTTCCTGGCTACATCATTATTAGTAGAAAAAAACCTCGTGGTGATTGCATGTCTTACAAAAAAATTCAGAAAACTATAGCGGCCTGTGACAAAATGACATGAATAAGAGAAAAATTTATAGCAGCTGAAACATAACTTTATCAACTTAAAGGAGCTTATGTCTTTTTCCTTCCGTCCTCTGACACTTAGGAAAAAACTAAATCGAAAAATTCCACTTTGAGAGAACTTTTCATGATTTTTTGAAAAATGTCTGATTTTGAGAATTCAATAAATTCAATTGTTCTACAGAAAAAATAATACACTGATAGACTTGTAAGACTCGCTGATCTGTTCCATTACTATTGTGTAATATCGGAATACGCTTTAATTTTTCAATCTTAACTCTGGCTACTTGAGCTGAATGTCTTATTGTAAATAAATGGATATTAACAAGGAGTATTGTAGCTGAGTTTTTTAAAGCCTCTATTGTGATTAAGTTCTTCCCTGGTCTAAACTTTAAAAAAAGAATTTCATTTTTTGCATTTTCTTGTATTCACTATCACAACTTAAACAAAGGTAGAATGAAAATAAACTGGTTTGAAAAACTTAGAATTACGGAAAATTTAAGAATATAGGGTTTTGAGCGCCGTGTGTTCTACAAATCTTAAAGATGACGACATAAAGTGATAGAATAATCGCTGAACAGACAACTTGGACAAATTTCAATTCTTTGTAAGAGCTCTTTGAATGTTTGGCCAATTTCAAATACCACATGACACCAAATGCGGATTATGAAACAACTTTATGAACTGCTATAACTTTCTGACATGTTGAATAGGCCGATTGCCGTCTTTAGTTTAAACATGCGGAGGTCCAGAGTGTTTAGGCCATATTTCTATCGTGTTAGAGTATGACTCCAATATAATCGCTTACATATGGGCCTCTGACCATAAACATCCATGGGCCGCCTAATGATACAGAAGTCAAAGTTTTTTGATCAGCAACTAATATTGTCACTACAACGAGGATCGAACGATTTTAATAAAAATTTCACTTATTTATCTCCTCGACCACTCCAAACGATAAACATCAAAAATGATAAATGGATGGTTTGATAGTAAGATCAGATCTTCGTCAAGAGTGTAGACAGTCAAAAAACTATCCCAGAGAAAAATGTTGTCATTAAACTTGGGGTCAGTGACGTAAAATAACGCGAGTTTTCACATCCTCTGACGGCGTGTTCTTCCACGAGGTGTTTAATATTTGGTAAAGTGAAAGGAGATGGCATTGACCTTTCCTAAGTACTTTGTCGTGTTCACCAGGCGTGAACACATCGCGTGTAGAGCACAGGCGTGGGCACATCACGTGTAAAGCTGACTTCTACACTAGACATACACGCAAAACAAGCGGTCATAAACTTTTGACGATACACTGTGAATTTTTATAGTGACATTTACGACAACAGGTGAGAGCGGAAAAACTTTAAGAACCGCCAAGGCCTTCTAAGTCATTTTCAGAAATAAATATTCATAAACTGAAAACACAACTAGGATCAACAACACGCTGAAAAGGAAATGTTCACGCACACCGATTTTTCTAGAGAGCGGAATGTTGTGATTTGTCTCGGAAGGCTTCATTTAAAAACGGAACTTCCAATACGTTGGCGTATTAAAAGCGTGCCCAGCAGTCGAAAATAAAATATTTCCAAGTCCAACGAGACTGGACTAAATGGAAATTGAGTTTTAGATACCGCAACAGACATCAGCGGTATGTTCGAAAGAGGAAAAAATGAACACCGACTTTTCCAGAGAACCAAAGTGTTTTGTTATCATTCATTCATAAAAAGCAAATTTTGGCGTCGCTAATAGGAACATCGTCTTAAGCGGAAAAAAATACAAATTAGTAAATTAACTAGTTTGTTTTTGTGGGACTGAAAATAGTAAAGAAATTAGATTAAACCATTGAATAACAAATACTAAATAGAGGCCTACGAAATTAGGGATGACGAAGTAAATAAAAATTCAATTTATTAAATTAAATACCGGAACTTTGTACTTGACCTTTTTTTCGAGAGACTGATAAGGAAACGTCATCACATTGCAAAAAAATAAAAAACAGAGAGAGCGAGTAACAGAAAAATTAAAAGTTATCAGGGTTTTTAAGGAAAATTAGACACAATAGTTCAAGCTACGAAATGCAAATTTCCACCACGCCATTGCTCTTATTAAATTTACTTTTTGGTTCACAAGTCACCTAGCTCTCCAAATTTCCCGCACAAAAACTTGAGGACAGGAAAGAGTTGTTCAAAGTGTGGCCGAGAGCAACTCACGGTTCTTCTGTGATCTGCAAACTTCCCAAGTGTTTTATATCTCTGGGAACGCACGCTGCCGAAAGAACCAATTGATGATCATAACACTTTATTGTCAGTGGACTTCTGTTAATGAAGCATGCTTGTAAAATCGAATTTTCATCAAGCCAGTTTCAATTAGTGTGAATCAGACAACAAATGTCGTGAAACAAGGTTTCGAAAGAGCTTTATTATTCAGTTCCAATACTCCATTTTATTTCCGAGCATAACTGATCTAACTAATCCTGCGCCGGTCGCTAGGACGGTGTGTTTGTCAAGGATTTTAGCAATTAGACAGAAGCGGAAAAAATCAGCTGCTTATTCTTATGCAAAGCGGATTTGATTTACCATCGTTAATTGCTCGAACTTTACAAAAGTTCTCGACTGTTTTTTTCCGCTTAGCAGTTGTTTTAAAAAGAAGTCCAGTTATCCAAGAAAATCACAACCGCAAGCAGGGCCTCAAAGAGAACACGATTTTGGACACAAGATTACCTTACCTTTCAGCAAGTAACCTTCGGTCTTCAACGAACTAAGGGTAAGAACATTTTTGAAGAAAGTAACAGGATTTTGCTTACATACCACCCAAATTTATATTAATTAATGACTTGATTTATATAATTGGACTTAAAATTAAGTTTAGACACATATATTGAAACAGTTTTAGCCGCATAGGGTGTCGCCGTTTCGATCGCACAACTCTTTGAAAACAATTAGAAAGGGGTTAGTTACTAAGAAAACTGTAGTGCTGCGTCTGAGGGAGGTATTATCAAGATGATTTTGTTTTATCAGCTGTGTTATAATGTAAATTGGCGGTCTCCGTGAAAAGCATTAGCGCTTCGTCAGAGCGATATAATTGTGGTGTTTGCGGGGTTGACGAAGACCAAACAGAAAACAATCAACCAAGAAAGGAAAGAAGTTGATTGAGAAGGGAAAGGATTAGTATTATATATAGGAAAAGAACTGAAGCTCGTTAAATTTACTACGATGATAAAATATTCCTGAACTGCTGATTTTTCAGGTTTTCAAAGAATCTTCAATTGGTCTACTATAACTTTCCTACGGAGTTAAAGATGATGAGCCTAGGGCTGAAGGTAAAGTAATTTTTTTACTTTTTGGTGGAAATCCTTATTTTGTCTTTTTTTAAAATTGACCTATTGAGATGGAATTCAACTTTGGTTGACTTTCTCTGTCACTTTAATTGTACACCGAACAAATTGATCAAAAACGTTGTACTTTCACTGAAACACCCGCTGACCCCATACTTATTTTCTCAGTTGTATCTGCTACTTCAATTAGATTCGGAGTATTAGAAATGAATCTCACGGATTCTTTACTGAGAGGTTTGCCGAACAAACCGCTGTTAAAGTTGGAGGATGCAACTATTGAGCGTCAAAGTTGACACCTTACATTGCAATCGGTGCCTCTTATTTTACAGATGCAGTTCCTCGCCACTTTGATATTTCTGTACGTTGAGATTCCGCCATCTTTAGGGCGCCGATGGAACGTACCGCAATCTCCTCCTACGGTGTACAATCGCCTTCGCCCAATTTCCCAGAAGTCAAAAATTGCTGGCAAAGAATGCAGTCTCATTGTCGACGAGATCCCTGATCATCGCAGTAGAGGAAAATTGCGACCCCTTGCCCGACTTTGCATCCGCCTCAATGACACCCAGCTGATAGCCAGGCTTCGACAGGTTGGCGACTTCAACTCTCGTTACATGGCAATCAACGAGACAGATGCCAGAAGACTTCGGAACAAGCTTCCAAGCAAATTCTATCAGAATAAAAAATCGCGTGTGGGTCAAAGCGGATTAACTCGCTTATGTACGGAACGTACTATTGTCACAAGCCTGCCAGAAGGAGTTTTCCCCACATTTATCAGAGAAGTCAAATGTCAAGGTGACAGCTGCCTCACGAATGAGGGACGATGCATTCAGCGGTTCATGGAGTTTACATTTATTCATTTCACTGGGGAATATGAGTTCCATGAAACCGTTAGTTATTGGCCACGGATTGATATTTACACCGAGGTATGGAATCCGTATACGCAAGAAATCGGTATTTGCTGCGAATGCCAACGGCTGAGCTAAAACCTGGGCCGGTAGTTCCTTGGCTATTAAGTAGGCTGTTTTCTCTTCGCTACTAAGCATGCGCAACCTGGAATTCCTTCTCCTGCTGTTTTTTCTTCCGTCGACTCGACTTTTTTCCACATTGAAGATTGGAATCTTACACATCCATTTTCAAAATAGACTAGAGATGCAACATTTTATTTGATTTTTGCCTCCAGATATAAAAAAAACCTAACAGTAGACGGTACTACTTTAAGATGATTTTGTTTTATAAATTAGGCACCGTAAAGAGTTTCTGAAGCTTACATTTTGAGGGTTAGCTCCTCTTCAAAACAAATATAATCATAGTAAGCCTACCTCGCGATTTTGTGGTTAATAATAGTTGCTGTTTTAAAAGTAAGGCAGGTTTTGCTGCACATCGAAAATAAACCGGAAGTTAGTTGACAAACGTTTCTTCTTACTCTCCCTCCCCCTCCCCCTAAAATCCTCCACCCATCCCCTCCCCACCCCGTCGTTAAATAATGAGTGATCCCTGAGCGCAGTTATTAAGTATAGTACATAGCCGTGGGTTTGAATTCGAGAATATATAGAATTGGAAATAAGTGTGTTTTTTTCAATCAGAAATCATGTGTACCGTGTTGACTTTTGTGTAGCCGTAACCTTCCTCCCTTGCAGAAAAGGAAAACGTTTCTCTTCCGAGTAGAGGGTAAGGCTACACTTAGGCTAGGACCATGTTGAACAAATGTCATGTTTACTCAAGATGCTCAAACACCTTGAAGTTAAATTGGTTCTCCTACTTGAATTTTAATCAGTGTATTAAAGATAAATTGTTGCAGATAAAAAAAAATAGATATGGTGACGAAACTCTTCGGCTCTTTACAAGAAGAAAAATTAAGAAAAATGCTCTAAACAGAAATATCTTTTCCTTGATCATAATATCTTGGACTAATGAACAAATGTTACTTTAAAAAAATTCAGCTCAGTATACTGGCGGGCTGTGATCAGCTGTTTTCATGGGCCATTGATTTGCTTCCTAAATTAGTTTGGTTCCGACTTTTCGGAAAAGTAGTTCTCTTTCCTTTCTGAAACACTTGGATCTCAATATCAACTCGGTAAAATCCCGTGGCCTACGCGCTAGAGTTATAATACCATGTTGTGACCGTTTTATAACTCAGTATAATCCAATTACATCAATATTTTTGCCTTTATGTATTAGATTATTGTTCTTTAAGTGACGATCTGGCTCTTACCTTGTGCGTCATTAGGGCGACTGCCAAAATAACCACACTGAACCATGACGTCATTGCATGACTAACTTTAAGCAGAAACAATAAACAATCAGATATTTGCTTACTGTTTCTAGGAGACAGAAGGTCACAGTTTCAAGTTGTTATTCAAATATTGCCTCAGTCTACTAGCTTTAAATTTACGCTTTCGTCCTACTCTTTGACGGACAATTACTTTGTCGACGAAAGTATACAATTCCAGGGTACGCAAAATTAGTTTCGCGGATGCCTTGATTCTCTTTAGTGAATGATTGTTTTCCACAGTTTGTAGAGATCTAAAACAAATTCCGTTCTATTTTTCTTTAAATATTTTGCTTTATTTTCGCCCACATCTTTTACTTCTTCCTAGGGAAATACTCTTGCGTGGAAACAACGGAAGTTGTGAGCTATAAATCTTACAACTTTACACCAACGTCATAACAATCGAAGAACAAAGAAGTACACCGAACTTTTACGAGTCAAAGGAGGAATTTTCAATTTAATTAAAAGTGTGATTTCTAAGAGAATATTTTCCCCCATTATTTAAGTCTTGAAACTAATATTTTTTCCAGTCTAAGGTTAGGATCAAGGTTTCTTTTGTTCACTAGCCGTCAATCAGTTGCTGATGGATTTTGTCAGTTTTCTATTAATGATTGATTTATAATGCAAAAATAAACCTAATATTACCCAGAGAATCCACCACTTTCACAAAATATACAGTGCTGATGTCTGATATCCTTATGACAAGCTACAAATATGCTATTGACAAAAAGATCCATTGAAAACGTTATACGCCGTTTTGCATCATAACTTGTTGCAACTTAACTATGGTGAAATCCGAACTTGCGAGAATTAACAAAGAAAAAAACGAATTATAATAGCAAACCTGCTCAGCTATATTTTTATTTCTCCTTTTTTGGTAAACGTCTAGATTCCTGTCGGCCCTTTTGGCCGGTGAAAGCAGTAACAGGAAGTACACAGGTAGCTAGTAATAAAGCTTCATTATTATGCAAAACAAGTATTAGGCTAAAGGCTATTATTATTTATTCATAAAGCCACAAAAGGAGAAGAAAATATTTCGAGACAAAGATATTGCTTTCTGCTTTTTCCGCCTTGACTGGTTAAAAAGTGTTCGTTACACTCACAAAAGATTAGAACGACTGCAGAGCTGAACAATAGAAAAGCGATCTGAACAGACTGAGGCCTTAGTTGCTTTTAAAAAGGTAGGCCACGGGAGTTATGCTTGGTTATAAATTTACTTGTTCTTTATATCTATCTGATTTTATAAGTTTTGGTCGTTGATGCATATATACTACACTGACCTCACACAAGCAGCGACAAAGTTTCAAGCCCAATAAATTATTTTTTGACGACTGCAAAGTTTGGGTGTAGCAAGAAAACTCTCTTACAGAACTTAAATCCAAAATGTATGATTCTTTGATTGAGTTTTGCTTAAAAAACATAAATTCGCTATTAATTTGTTTATAATTGGTACTGTCAATCATGATTTTTCTTCTTAGGACGAGAGTAGAACATGTTTTTTATATCTTTAATATTCTTAATCGAGAGAGTTTTTGTGTTACGTCGGAGTATTAAGATATGTTTGAGCGCCTTTGTAAAGACTTGTATACGGTTTATATAAAGCCTCTCTTTTTAAAGAAATTCTGGATTCCTCCGCGTTCTGCTGTTGAAATTCCGCTCCATGAAAAGCTTACCACTATACTTTGTTACTTTCTCAAGGAAAGTTAATGCCGATTGAGAAATAACTGCAAATGTCTATCTTCAAATTTCGACTTTGTTCCTTTCCTTTTTAATGGAGTCAAATATTGAACAGCGGTTATGACTCTCTATCGGAAACCTGAAAATATCAACTTAACAGTAAAAAAAAATAATAATAACTTCGTTTGATGGCTTAACAAACAGGCCAAACGGAAGCGTGACATATATATGTTTTGTCAGAAGTCACAAGACGGCGACGGTAAGCGAGGACACAACAAAACAAAAGGTCTAATTGGCAGAACAATAGCGCAGCACGAGCGGTTTAACACAATGCTGTACATTTATAGCCGTCCTCTGCAAAACAACTTGACGTGAAGTCACCAAAATCTGCGTGGTCCCAGAATGAAAACCACGGCGGTAAATAATTTAAGTTGTTACTTGGAGCTTGACGTTATGGCAGAGTTGATATATATGGCGCCGTAAGAGACGGTGACACATCCAGCTGTTCTCAAAATTCTAACTAAAATTAAAAATTCATTTGTTAATCGACTTCCTCCGCGGCATTGCCTTCCTGATTGCATAGGTGATTTGTTTTTCAAGATGAGAGAACAGAAGGTTCCACTTAAAATCTGTCACACGAGTCCAACTGTTTCTAACTTTCTTAAAGAGTTTACAAACAGTTGCGCCGTCCGATCAAACAATGAACACTTGTGAACATTTCCACGCAAGCCAATTTATACATCAGCCAACACCAACGTCAACAAGCATGACAGGCACGATTAGTATACCACGAACTGATTTCACTCGCGAAAAACTGATGTTAAGAAAAAAAACACAGACCGACGGTTTAAATTCAGTTGAAATATTAATCGAAGTTCACTTGTCAGCTAAAAAGCCTTGGATAAACACGAACCCTGTCAAGGCGGCAATTGTTATCCAAGAATTGTAGTCGACATCGCATTTTCCCCCTAATAATGGCTGCCAAACCGCTGGCTTTTTTAATCAGTCTTTCTCTTTGTTTGCAATTAAATTTAACCCACTTACGATAGGTAACGTGTAAAGATGACAGATGAAACTCAGTATTATTGATTTTCTTTAAGGTGAGACAAGTGTTGGAGAAGTTCACCAGCCAGTCTAGAGAAGCATGGAGATACTTACCTTATATGGAGCCTAAGTTGCTTCGCTATATATTAGACAAATAGGGTAAGATTTTGGCCGCACCTATTTGCTGTTGTCCTTTACAAACTATAATTTAGTAACACTCCACAAGTTAGATAACAGTGGCTTCTTAGCTGTTGGCAGAAAGGCCCAACTACTGTTTGGGAGACAACGGATTCGAACTCTGTTACAGCCTCAACTTTTCAAGATTTCTTTTCCAGTAATTTCTTCAGTCTGATTGCAGTTCATCTATGAGGATCCGTCACTAATTTCAGATTTTTGTCAATTTTGATGGTTAATTCATTTTTTCTTATAGAATATTCTTCCATTTTATCGCATTTCTAAACAGATAATGTCACTAGTCTTGCTTATGATTGTCGTCTTGGCTACGCTTCCGACTTCTAGTGGAAGGACTCGAATTTTGCGTCAACGCCGAACAAGAACATCACGTAAACCTTTAATAACATCAAGGCCTAAAATTCAAGAAAAAGATTGCACTCGCATCGTGTTCAGTTCATCAGTTCCTAAATATCGTGGAAGGTTACTCCGGAGTCATCAACTATGCGTTCGCCTCAATGAAACCCAGTTAATGAGCAAGCTTCGTATCACTGGCGGGGGTTTCAACCCACGATACATGGCCATAAACAAGACAGATTCTTGCAGATTTCAGGATCTAGCTGTTGCAGACGAGCTTCCTGTACAACCCGCTACGTCATCTGAGGCCCCATCTGATCATCGGCCACGCCAAATTCAGCAAGACCCCTCTGACAATGATTTGAGCCGCATTTTGGATGAGCCAGAAGTAGGTGAGGAGGAAGGAGACCGGTTGAGACAGAAACGGATGACATCCTTGAGCCCAGGCTCCACCCTGCGCGGCTGCTGGGGTCGAGGCTCAACCGTGGATAACACTAACTTAAGACGCCTCTGTACAGAGTGTGCCGCAACCACAAGACTTCCATCAAAAGTGTTCCCGCCCTTTATCAACGAAGTCATTTGTGACAATTCCGATCATTTGTGTTTTCGAGCCATTGGAAGATGTGTGCAGCGTTACGTACAGTTCACATTTCTTCGCTTTACTGGAGACTTCGAGAGAGATGATGCTCTCAGCCAATTATTAGGAATTAATGTTTACATGGAGGAATGGGAAGATTATGAACAAGATATCAGATCCTGCTGTGAATGCCGGATATTTTCAATATTCGGACGCAAATAATTATCGAGTTATTCGCATTCAAATATAATTTATATTTCATTAGTAGAAAATAGCGTTGAAACACGACTATTTTTCATGCATTTTATTGTTTAATTTCTGATTATGAAGTTATTGTTATCATTGTTTTGAAAGCAAATAGATGCTCCAAAGAGATTTACATTTGGATATCAGTATTTAAATATTCAGCCTTATGGTTTATCCTCCATAGCCTCTTTCTGAGATTCTGAGATTCTTAGTTTAAGTAACCTACTTATTCTACATGTCCAGGAGCCCATTGGGCTCCTCACATGTCTTCTGGGATGCCCATAATTATAATTATGTCTTAAACTGAGATCGTTTTATTTTGTTTTGCCCTTTAAACGAATTTGAAACCTTACATCGCAATCTAGCAGTCATTGAGTTTGTTTACTTTTTACTGGGGGACAGGAAATTAATTTCTTTTGATGGGGGGGGGGGAAAGGGGCTAGGAGGTCGGAAGGTTTTGATTGTGTCGGGACAAAATTTACTTGATTCCCACTGAAGCCGTGTAATATTTTAAGGATCTCTCATTGATGGCCGTAATTTCCCATAGTCCCCTCTTTATTTTCTGTTAGCGAAGACCGCACTGATCCCCGTGATAACCATGTGATCCCCCTAAAATCCCTCGATCTTCCCTCGGATTCCAACCCAGGACATAAATAAAAACTCACAAAGAGAGCAGTTGAATGAGTAAAATAGTGTTGTTCATTATGGAGAGAACATTTGCGCCACATTTTTATCATTGGTAAATTTTGTGATATTACACTTTGTTGCTTTTCTGCGCCCGCGATCCTGTTCCTGATCAAAGAAGTTGGCACAGTGGGCCCCATACATGAAGGAGTAAGGCAGGCTAACAGTTTGTGTTAACCGCGAATCTAAAACCGTAGCTAGCAGTTTGAGGGTAGGAGTTAGAAGTTTTGAGATTTTCAGCGTTTTAGATCGATGTCGGATTTTCACGCAAGTCTTGTTCCACAAGCGGCCAACGAAATGGAGACATACCTAAGAAAAACCGAGAAAAACAGCGATATGTTTTTCATGCTAAGGTTTCATCCGATTTCAAATAAACAAAACCTGAAAAAAAAAATGCTCACCTATCCCAAAATCGGAAGTACCATTTCAAACAAAAGTAAAATTAAACTGTTCGCCGTTATCTTAAATTACAGACAGGATGGAAGTCCTTCATTTCGAACACAGAATGCGGCCTAAAGTTTGCTTTTCTACGTCCCAAACAAATGGGCTAAAAAGAAAATACCTCAAATCACATATATTTATAGGACATACGCGAGAACTTTCGAACCGGAACAAGAAAAGCGCCAAGGGAGTTGGTCTACCTGAAACTGACTGGACCGCGAACGGCAAACTTGACGGCTACAGTCTGGTCACGTGACTTGTAGCGGTTTGCGGTTACACGCTATAAGAAACAAACGTGGATCTTAAACTCTCTCTTATGCGATAAACGTGCTCAACCTTTACGGGTGATTCACAGCGATGAGCGAAGAAAATTGTTAGGTCAGTCACATTACGTAATAGCCAGCGAATTTAACATCGATATCTGACGAGTCATACAATGAGAATAAAAACTCCGACCGCGGCGGGCAGAAGTGGCGAAAATCACTATCGCTGTTCTGATCATCGGTTGTTTAGAGGGTGGATAACGCTATCCACTGGATAACGCAAAAGGTTTTGCTAACGCCTATCCGCTGGATAGCGATTTATCCGTTGGAGAGCGTTATCCATTCTTTAAACAACTGGTTACAGGAGATTTTCGCCGACTGCCGCGACCAGAGTATGAAATGGCCTCGTGTATCACCAGCTCTTTTGATTCTCGTTTAGAAAAATTTAAGTTTTTCGTTGTGAGCCTTTTTTTCAGAACCCGCGTCAAACAACATGCATACCTGTTGTTAACTGTGGGAATCCGTTTTGTAGCAACTTACACCCCATTCACTCCTAGGCTAAAATCGTTTTAAAGCTGTTTTGTGAATCACGGTTTAAAACTGGTGTGGTCAACTTCAAATTTTGCACACTGAGAATTAAAATAAGTAAGTAATTGAACAAAAAGTAAACTTCAGGTTTTAGCTTAACTTTCTGTTGTTCCTTTATATTCCCCTTAGCCCTGATTGACTAAACATGCTTTCGGGGTAAGATTGAGACATTACACATAGAAACAAGCTTTGTTATTTGTTTTCAAGTCTGTGAAAGTACTGTTATAAAAAGCTGGCTCTTCGTAATCTTGATATACGAACGATTGTCACCGAGGACGATATTGCAGCGTCCTCAAAAGTTGTTTTTTTACTGTTTGAAATGCCCGAAGCATGCTTTTACGACTTTACAAAGGACGTCACTGACCACCCTTTGATGCGGAGGATATTGTTGCTTGAAAGAGGTTAAAGTCACGGCAGTTTTTGCAATTTAGTTCATCCTTTTAGTAGTGAGCTCCATTGGACTTCTTTTAAAAAGGGAGAAAATTTTTTTATCAGTCATATAAAGCAAGTGACAAATTCTGATTCGGAACTCAAAACAGTACTTTGGGAATATCATCCATACTTTGCTTTTGTCCTGCGTCTTGAATTTTCAACAGTTTCTGTGAACTTTTTTGCTGTGAGGTTGAATCATATTTTAAAATTAGTTATTTAATGTTAAAATGTCTTTCCAATTTCGTGCCATTGGCCTGTTTACCATTGCTTTTGATGGGATACCTGACGGAAACATTCTAGGTGTTCCAGTATCGCTGAGACTTTGGTCTCTAAAACCGAGATTATTAATGATCCATCATTGGTGTAACTGAAAACAAATCCTGAGTACTTATTAAATTCCTCTTCTAAGCTTTATAATTATGTCATAAGAGCTCAACATTTATTTTGTCTAAATGAAAGGAATTTGGCAACGAAAATTACTCCAACGTGCCTCTTAATTAAGCAGTGAAAAGAGAAGTGTTTTAAGGTTGGGCCGTGATTCTCAGTACAAGACGATGCAGTTTTTATTAGAAAATACGATTTGGAGAAGTTAATCGTAAAATCATAAACAATTGAGGCCATATCGTTTGATGCTAAGCTTTACCGATTCCGTGATGCGGGAAAGACAGGAAACTAGCAATGACAGAACTATGGTACCATAGGATACAATATTTACGTTATAGGGTACTCTAATTTCCTTCGGATTTCCGATAAGGAAATCTTTCGCAACAGAGAAGACTTATAACTTCACAAGAAAGGAAAAACTATATTCAGGTCAGTAACTATGCCGCAACCAATGAATACGACCTCTTACGGAAGTTAGTCAAGTTCTCTTGTGGGTTGTAGTGAAACTTTCCGTTAAACTTGATCTCGACGATGTATACTGTATGTTAACTGTCATCAGTTGTAATATAAAGAGGGCGCTCTATCAGTTAACCAGTAAAACCGTGTGATAGATACTTCTTCAGATAACTGCTCCAGCCATTCTTGTCAGTCAAAAAAATAGCTTGTTTAGCCAAATTCTTTAAGAGGAAAACCTCCCTGAATGGGGCTTTTACGCCTTTTCCGGGGTTTTAGAATGCAAACACGGAAAAACTGTCAACCGCAATCACACCTAAGTGTTATAGAATGTCTAAAAGGTCATTTTAGATTAAAAATACAAGCTTTCAGGAATTCAGCCTTTCTGCTTTTACAAGGAAGCAAGGAGATAAAAGTGGTTGCTTTCTCCATGTGCTGAGAAAAGCCGAGATCTTGTGCAAGAGACAGCGGAATTTGCTGCGAAGATTGTTGAAGCTGAAACAAGCTGAAACTTTTCGTTAGTTCCTGTCTCGCCTATAAAGGAAGTTTATGCTGAAGGGACGGTCACTCACTGAAGCCAGGGGCCACAGCCGGTTAAAAACCGGAGATACGGAATCAAAAGCGTTTATTTTAAGCAATTTTAGAAAGGTTAAGAAACTTCAAGTGATCTCGGAATAATTTGCAGGAGTTAAGCGGCGAAGCCTTATAAATTGACTACACGCGCTGCAGTTAAATGTTTCCTTATCGGTGAAAATTGCAATGAAGTGAAATTCTTTTCATGAGAGGAAAGGGAAAGGCAAAAAAGGAAATGCTTACCTATCAATTCAATATTAAGGACTTAAGTATATTGTACAGTTACTGCATCTTGTCCTGTCACGAACAGAAAAACACTATTTGAGTACTCGAGGGCAAAATTGTAAAGAAAATGAACCAACGTTATTTTCGACATGGTATGCGCATGAACAAATTAGTTTACTCGTGAGAAAAGAATCCGTTTTATCGAAATAACATCACTTACTTTATACATCTTGAAAGTCATTTATTAAAACTTTGCCTTAAAAGTATTGCCAATATTTGTCAGAGTTAACTTTGCATTGCATGTTCAATTTGAAAATGTGTGTGTGGCATAATTCAAGGTTCCAAGATATGACTTATTGAGCGGACATGACAGGTCATTCTGAAATACACTACTCGCTTACACTAGCTATTGCTATTTTTGGGCTAGCGTATCCTATATAATGAATATTGGTAATATCGATTTCTAAGTTAACTTTATAATTCGGTTAAATGGTGTTTAAATATCTTTCAATGGAATCTAAACGAACAGGCCAGTCAGCTTTTCCCGGTTATGCTGACTGCATTTGGCCACGCAAAAGGGCTTTTCCCGCAGACTACAATAATAAAATGATTACGTAAGATTTCGCCAAACAAGCAACTTTTTGATAAATGGGATCAGTTTGATGAATAGTCATTACCCACGAGTAGCCAAAACGAATTTCTCTCGCAGTTCCAATACATCTTCAAGTACAAACGGGGATGGAAAGACGAAAAAATATCAACAAGGAGATACCGCTGAATTTTAAGTGCTGAAATTAAAAGACTTATTCCGGTAGACAGCACGAAACTCCACATATAAAGCTTGATGACGTTATACTGAGCCTTTTAGTATATAAATTAAAGCTTTGAAAGAGCTTCTCATTCAGTGTGAGGCGAGACCTGCCTCACTGAAATTAGACAGAGATAAGGAGCTGAGGAGAAGCAAATCTTTGTGTGCAAAAAGGTAAGGCCCTTACGGATTACTGATATTCGCTCTAGGTCAAATGGATATCGTGGAGAAAACTGAGAATTTGTTTACGATCCACTAGCAATCGGTTAGTGCAAATGTTATGTCGAAATGTAATTTCCTGGCTACATCATTATTAGTAGAAAAAAACCTCGCGGTGATTGCATGTCTTACAAAAAAATTCAGAAAACTATAGCGGCCTGTGACAAAATGACATGAATAAGAGAAAAATTTATAGCAGCTGAAACATAACTTTATCAACTTAAAGGAGCTTATGTCTTTTTCCTTCCGTCCTCTGACACTTAGGAAAAAACTAAATCGAAAAATTCCACTTTTAGAGAACTTTTCATGATTTTTTGAAAAATGTCTGATTTTGAGAATTCAATAAATTCAATTGTTCTACAGAAAAAATAATACACTGATAGACTTGTAAGACTCGCTGATCTGTTCCATTACTATTGTGTAATATCGGAATACGCTTTAATTTTTCAATCTTAACTCTGGCTACTTGAGCTGAATGTCTTATTGTAAATAAATGGATATTAACAAGGAGTATTGTAGCTGAGTTTTTTTAAGCCTCTATTGTGATTAAGTTCTTCCCTGGTCTAAACTTTAAAAAAAGAATTTCATTTTTTGTTTCTCCTTGTCTTGTATTCACTATCGCAACTTAAACAAAAGTAGAATGAAAATAAACCGGTTTGAAAAACTTAGAATTACAGAAAATTTAAGAATATAGTGTTTTGAGCGCCGTGTGTTCTACGAATCTTAAAGATGATGACTACATAAAGTGATAGAATAATCGCTGAACAGACAACTTGACAAATTTCAATTCTTTCTAAGAGCTCTTTGAATGTTTGGCCAATTTCAAATACCACATGACACCAAATGCGGATTATGAAACAACTTTCTCAACTGCTATAACTTCCTGACATGTTGAATAAGCCGATTGCCGTCTTTAGTTTAAGCATGCGGAGGTCCAGAGTGTTTAAGCCATATTTCTACTGTCTTAGAGTATGACTCCGACATAATCGCTTACAAATGGGCCTCTGACCATAAACATCCTTGGGCCGCCTAATGATACAGAAGTCAAAGTTTTTTGATCAGCAACTAATATTGTCACTACAACGAGGATCGAACGATTTTAATAAAAATTTCACACATTTATCTCCTCGACCATTCCAAACGATAAAAATCAAAAATGATAAATGGATGGTTTGATGGTAGGATCAGATCTTCGTCAAGAGTGTAGACAGTCAAAAAACTATCCCAGAGAAAAATGTTGTCATTAAACTTGGGGTCAGTGACGTAAAATAACGCGAGTTTTCACATCCTCCGACGGCGCGTTCTTCCACGAAGTGTTTAATATTTGATAATGTAAAAGGAGATGGCACTGACCTTTCCTAAGTACTTTTTCGTGTTCACCAGGCGTGAACACATCGCGTGTAGAGCACAGGCGTGGGCACATCACGTATAAAGCTGACTTCTACACTAGACATACATGCAAAACAAGCGGTCATAAACTTTTGACGATACACTGTGAATTTTTATAGAGACATTTACGACAACGAGTGAGAGCGGAAAAACTTTAAGAATCGCCAAGGCCTTCTAAGTCATTTTCAGAAATAAATACTCATAAACTGAAAACACAACTAGGATCAACAACACGCTGAAAAGGAAATGTTCACGCACACCGTAAATGTATTCAGAGAGCTATTACCTTCGACTTCTTTGAAGTTACTGGTAAGTTTATACCAGACCCCGTCCTTAGCGCCCTGTGAGAGATGGATATCTATATACAGGATTGTCGGGGAAAATATCACTTGTGAGATCAGGTCATGCTATGAGTGTGGTGTCTTGGAGAATAAATTAACTGGCAGAGCAATAACATCATGTAAAAGATGAAGAGTTGCAATATTTGATCAAAAATTCGGTCTGATCTAAGTTTATTTTATCTCAAAAAGCGTTAAAATTGTTCTATAGCAAAAACGAACCACTGATAGATTTGAAAAACCCGCTGATTTGTTAGATTGCTATTGTGTAATATCGGAATACGCTTTAATTTTTCAATCTTAACTCTTGCTACTTCAGCTGGATGTCTTATTGTAAATAAATGGATATTAACAAGGAGTATTGTTGATAAGTTTTTTAATGTATGTATTGTGACTAATTTCTTCCCTGGTCTAAACTTTAAAAAAAAATTTCATTTTTTGTTTGCCTTTGTCTTTACCACTATCACAACTCAAACAAGGGGAGAATGAAACTAAACTGGTTTGAAAAGTTTAGAATTACGGAAAATTTAAGAATATAAGGTTTTGAGTGCCGTGTGTTCTGCGAATCTTAAAGATGACTACATAAAGTAATACAATAATCGCTGAACAGACAACTTGGACAAATTTCAATTCTTTGTTAGAGCTCCTTAAATGTTTGGCCAATTTCAAATACCGCATGATACCAAATGCGGATTATGAAACAACTTTCTTAACTGCTATCACTTCCTGAAATGTTGAATAAGCCGATTGCCGTCTTTAGTTTAAACATACGAAGGTCCAGAGTGTTTAGGCCATATTTCTAGCGTGCTAGAGTATGAATTCGATGTAATCGCGTACATATGGGCCTCTAAACATAAACATCTCTGGGCCGCCTGATGATACAGAAGTCAAAGTTTTTTGATAAGCTGCTAATATCGTCATTACAACGAGGATCGAACGATTTTAATAAAAATTTCACACATTTATCTCCTCGACCACTCCAAACGATGAACATCAAAAATGATAAATGGATGGTTCAATAGTAACATCAGATCTTCGTCAAGAGTGTAGACAGTCAAAAAACTATCCCAGAGAAAAATGTTGTAGTTAAACTTGGGGTCAGTGACGTAAAATAACGCGAGTTTTCACATCCTCTGACGGCGTGTTCTTCCACAACGTGTTTAATATTTGGTAATGTGAAAGGAGATGGCATTGACCTTTCCTAAGTACTTTGTCGTGTTCACCAGGCGTGAACACATCGCGTGTAGAGCACAGGCGTGGGCACATCACGTGTAAAGCTGACTTCTACACTAGACATACACGCAAAACAAGCGGTCATCAACTTTTGACGATACACTGTGAATTTTTATAGAGACATTTGCGACAACGGATGAGAGCGGAAAAACTTTAAGAATCGCCAAGGCCTTCTAAGTCATTTTCAGAAATAAATATTCATAAACTGAAAACACAATTAGGATCAACAACACGCTGAAAAGGAAATGTTCACGCAAACCGATTTTTCTAGAGAGCGGAATGTTGTGATTTGTCTCGGAAGGCTTCATTTAAAAACGGAACTTCCAATACGTTGGCGTATTAAAAGCGTGCCCAGCAGTCGAAAATAAAATATTTCCAAGTCCAACGAGACTGGACTAAATGGAAATTGAGTTTTAGATACCGCAACAGACACCAGCGGTATGTTCGAAAGAAGAAAAAATGAACACCGATTTTTCCAGAGAACCAAAGTGTTTTGTTATCATTCATTCATAAAAAGCAAATTTTGGCGTCGCTAATAGGAACATCGTCTTAAGCGGAAAAAAATACAAATTAGTAAATTAACTAGTTTGTTTTTGTGGGACTGAAAATAGTAAAGAAATTAGATTAAACCATTGAATAACAAATACTAAAGAGAGGCCTATGAAATTAGGGATGACGAAGTAAATAAAATTCAATTTATTAAATTAAATACCGGAACTTTGCACTTGACCTTTTTTTCGGGAGACTGATAAGGAAACGTCATCATATTGCAAAAAAAAAAAAACAGAGAGAGCGAGTAACAGAAAAATTAAAAGTTATCAGGGTTTTTAAGGAAAATTAGACACAATAGTTCAAGCTACGAAATGCAAATTTCCACCACGCCATTACTCTTATTAAATTTACTTTTTGGTTCACAAGTCACCTAGCTCTCCAAATTTCCCGCACAAAAACTTGAGGACAGGAAAGAGTTGTTCGAAGTGTGGCCGAGAGCAACTCACGGTTCTTCTGTAATCTGCAAACTTCCCAAGTGTTTTATATCTCTGGGAACGCACGCTGCCGAAAGAACCAATTGATGATCATAACACTTTATTGTCAGTGGACTTCTGTTAGTGAAGCATGCTTGTAAAATCGAATTTTCATCAAGCCAGTTACAATTAGTGTGAATCAGACAACAAATGTCGTGAAACAAGGTTTTGAAAGAGCTTTATTATTCAGTTCCAATACTCCATTTTATTTCCGAGCATAACTGATCTAACTAATCCTGCGCCGGTCGCTAGGACGGTGTGTTTGTCAAGGATTTTAGCAATTAGACAGAAGCGGAAAAAATCAGCTGCTTATTCTTATGCAAAGCGGATTTAATTTACCATCGTTAATTGCTCGAACTTTACAAAAGTTCTCGACTGTTTTTTTTCCGCTTAGCAGTTGTTTTAAAAAGAAGTCCAGTTATCCAAGAAAATCACAACCGCAAGCAGGGCCTCAAAGAGAACACGATTTTGGACACAAGATTACCTTACCTTTCAGCAAGTAACCTTCGGTCTTCAACGAACTAAGGGTAAGAACATTATTGAAGAAAGTAACAGGATTTTGCTTACATACCACCCAAATTTATATTAATTAATGACTTGATTTATATAATTGGACTTAAAATTAAGTTTAGACACATATATTGAAACAGTTTTAGCCGCATAGGGTGTCGCCGTTTCGATCGCACAACTCTTTGAAACAATTAGAAAGGGGTTAGTTACTAAGAAAACTGTAGTGCTGCGTCTGAGGGAGGTATTATCAAGATGATTTTGTTTTATCAGCTGTGTTATAATGTAAATTGGCGGTCTCCGTGAAAAGCATTAGCGCTTCGTCAGAGCGATATAATTGTGGTGTTTGCGGGGTTGACGAAGGCCAAACAGAAAACAATCAACCAAGAAAGGAAAGAAGTTGATTGAGAAGGGAAAGGATTAGTATTATATATAGGAAAAGAACTGAAGCTCGTTAAATTTACTACGATGATAAAATATTCCTGAACTGCTGATTTTTCAGGTTTTCAAAGAATCTTCAATTGGTCTACTATAACTTTCCTACGGAGTTAAAGATGATGAGCCTAGGGCTGAAGGTAAAGTAATTTTTTTACTTTTTGGTGGAAATCCTTATTTTGTCTTTTTTTAAAATTGACCTATTGAGATGGAATTCAACTTTGGTTGACTTTCTCTGTCACTTTAATTGTACACCGAACAAATTGATCAAAAACGTTGTACTTTCACTGAAACACCCGCTGACCCCATACTTATCTTCTCAGTTGTATCTGCTACTTCAATTAGATTCGGAGTATTAGAAATGAATCTCACGGATTCTTTACTGAGAGGTTTGCCGAACAAACCGCTGTTAAAGTTGGAGGATGCAACTATTGAGCGTCAAAGTTGACACCTTACATTGCAATCGGTGCCTCTTATTTTACAGATGCAGTTCCTCGCCACTTTGATATTTCTGTACGTTGAGATTCCGCCATCTTTAGGGCGCCGATGGAACGTACCGCAATCTCCTCCTACGGTGTACAATCGCCTTCGCCCAATTTCCCAGAAGTCAAAAATTGCTGGCAAAGAATGCAGTCTCATTGTCGACGAGATCCCTGATCATCGCAGTAGAGGAAAATTGCGACCCCTTGCCCGACTTTGCATCCGCCTCAATGACACCCAGCTGATAGCCAGGCTTCGACAGGTTGGCGACTTCAACTCTCGTTACATGGCAATCAACGAGACAGATGCCAGAAGACTTCGGAACAAGCTTCCAAGCAAATTCTATCAGAATAACAAATCGCGTGTGGGTCAAAGCGGATTAACTCGCTTATGTACGGAACGTACTATTGTCACAAGCCTGCCAGAAGGAGTTTTCCCCACATTTATCAGAGAAGTCAAATGTCAAGGTGACAGCTGCCTCACGAATGAGGGACGATGCATTCAGCGGTTCATGGAGTTTACATTTATTCATTTCACTGGGGAATATGAGTTCCATGAAACCGTTAGTTATTGGCCACGGATTGATATTTACACCGAGGTATGGAATCCGTATACGCAAGAAATCGGTATTTGCTGCGAATGCCAACGGCTGAGCTAAAACCTGGGCCGGTAGTTCCTTGGCTATTAAGTAGGCTGTTTTC
Source organism: Pocillopora damicornis (assembly GCF_964200805.1). NCBI lineage: Eukaryota > Metazoa > Cnidaria > Anthozoa > Scleractinia > Pocilloporidae > Pocillopora > Pocillopora damicornis. Next base: position 33,662,088 of record NC_142671.1, read on the forward strand.
TCTTCGCTACTAAGCATGCGCAACCTGGAATTCCTTCTCCTGCTGTTTTTTCTTCCGTCGACTCGACTTTTTTCCACATTGAAGATTGGAATCTTACACATCCATTTTCAAAATAGACTAGAGATGCAACATTTTATTTGATTTTTGCCTCCAGATATAAAAAAAACCTAACAGTAGACGGTACTACTTTAAGATGATTTTGTTTTATAAATTAGGCACCGTAAAGAGTTTCTGAAGCTTACATTTTGAGGGTTAGCTCCTCTTCAAAACAAATATAATCATAGTAAGCCTACCTCGCGATTTTGTGGTTAATAATAGTTGCTGTTTTAAAAGTAAGGCAGGTTTTGCTGCACATCGAAAATAAACCGGAAGTTAGTTGACAAACGTTTCTTCTTACTCTCCCTCCCCCCTCCCCCTAAAATCCTCCACCCATCCCCTCCCCACCCCGTCGTTAAATAATGAGTGATCCCTGAGTGCAGTTATTAAGTATAGTACATAGCCGTGGTTTTGAATTCGAGAATATATAGAATTGGAAATAAGTGTGTTTTTTTCAATCAGAAAGCATGTGTACCGCGTTGACTTTTGTGTAGCCGTAACCTTCCTCCCTTGCAGAAAAGGAAAACGTTTCTCTTCCGAGTAGAGGGTAAGGCTACACGTAGGCTAGGACCATGTTGAACAAATGTCATGTTTACTCAAGATGCTCAAACACCTTGAAGTTAAATTGGTTCTCGTACTTGAATTTTAATCAGTGTATTAAAGATAAATTGTTGCAGATAAAAAAAAATAGATATGGTGACGAAACTCTTCGGCTCTTTACAAGAAGAAAAATTAAGAAAAATGCTCTAAACAGAAATATCTTTTCCTTGATCCTAATATCTTGGACTGATGAACAAATGTTACTTTAAAAAAATTCAGCTCAGTATACTGGCGGGCTGTGATCAGCTGTTTTCATGGGCCATTGATTTGCTTCCTAAATTAGTTTGGTTCCGACTTTTCGGCAAAGTAGTTCTCTTTCCTTTCTGAAACACTTGGATCTCAATATCAACTCGGTAAAATCCCGTGGCCTACGCGCTAGAGTTATAATACCATGTTGTGACCGCTTTATAACTCAGTATAATCCAATTACATCAATATTTTCGCCTTTATGTATTAGATTATTGTTCTTTAAGTGATGATCTGGCTCTTACCTTGTGCGTCATTAGGGCGAGTGCCAAAATAACCACACTGAACCATGACGTCATTGCATGACTAACTTTAAGCAGAAACAATAAACAATCAGATATTTGCTTACTGTTTCTAGGAGACAGAAGGTCACAGTTTCAAGTTGTTATTCAAATATTGCCTCAGTCTACTAACTTTAAATTTACGCTTTCGTCCTACTCTTTGATGGACAATTACTTTGTCGACGAAAGTATACAATTCCAGAGTACGCAAAATTAGTTTCGCGGATGCTTTGATTCTCTTTAATGAATGATCGTTTTCCACAGTTTGTAGAGATCTAAAACAAATTCCGTTCCATTTTTCTTTAAATATTTTGCTTTATTTTCGCCCACATCTTTTACCTCTTCCTAGGGAAATACTCTTGCGTGGAAACAACGGAAGTTGTGAGCTATAGGTCTTACAACTTTACACCAACGTCATAACAATCGAAGAACAAAGAAGTACGCCGAACTTTTACGAGTCAAAGAAGGAATTTTCAATTTAAGTAAAAGTGTGATTACAGAGAATATTTTCCCCCATTCTTTAAGTCTTAAAACTAACATTTTTTCCAGTCTAAGGTTAGGATCAAGGTTTCTTTTGTTCTTCAGCCGTTGATCAGTTGCTGATGGATTTTGTCAGTTTTCTATTAATGATTGATTTATAATGCAAAAATAAACCTAACATTGCCCGGAGAATCCACCACTTGCGCAAAATATACAGTGCTGATGTCTGATATCCTTATGGCAAGGCTACAAATATGCTATTGACAAAAAAATCAATTGAAAACGTTATACGCCTTTTTGCATCATAACTTGTAGCAACTTAACTATGGTGAAATCCGAACTTGCGAGAATTAACAAAGAAAAAACAAATTATAATAGCAAACCTGCTCAGCTATATTTTTATTTCTCCTTTTTTGGTAAACGTCTAGAGTTCTGTCGGCCCTTTTGGCCGGTGAAAGCAGTAACAGGAAGTACACAGGTAGCTAGCAATAAAGCCTCATTATTATGCAAAACAAGTATTAGGCTAAAGGCTATTATTATTTATTTATAAAGCCACAAAAGGAGAAGAAAATATTTCGAGACAAAGATATTGCTTTCTGTTTTTTCCGCCTTGACTGGTTAAAAAGAGTTCGTTACACTCACAAAAGATTAGAACGACTGCAGAGCTGAACAATAGAAAAGCGATCTGAACAGACTGAGGCCTTAGTTGCTTGTAAAAAGTATGCCACGGGAGTTATGATTGGTTATAAATTTACTTGTTCTTTATATCTGTCTGATTTTATAAGTTTTAGTCGTTGGTGCATATATACTACACTGACCTCACACAAGCAGCGACAAAGTTTCAAGCCCAATAAATTATTTTTTGACGACTGCAAAGTTTGGGTGTAGCAAGAAAACTCTCTTACAGAACTTAAATCCAAAATGTATGATTCTTTGATTGAGTTTTGCTTAAAAAACATAAATTCGCTATTAATTTGTTTATAATTGGTACTGTCAATCATGATTTTTCTTCTTAGGACGAGAGTAGAACATGTCTTTTATATCTTTGATATTCTTAATCGAGAGAGTTTTTGTGTTACGTCGGAGTATTAACATATGTCTGAGCGCTTTTGTAAAGACTTGTATACGATTTATATAAAGCTTCTCTTTATAAAGAAATTCTGGATTCCTCCGCGTTCTGCCGTTGAAATTCCGCTCCATGAAAAGCTTACCACTATACTTTGTTACTTTCTCAAGGAAAGTTTAATGCCGACTGAGAAATAACTGCAAATGTCTATATCTTCAAATTTCGACTTTGTTCCTTTCCTTTTTAATTGAGTCAAATATTGAACAGCGGTTATGACTCTCTATCGGAAACCTGAAAATATCAACTTAACAGTAAAAAAAAATAATAATAACTTCGTTTGATGGCTTAACAAACAGGCCAAACGGAAGCGTGACATGTATATGTTTTGTCAGAAGTCACGAGTCAAAAGCAAAACAAGACGGCGACGGTAAACAATGACACAACGAAACAAAAGATCTAATTGGCAGAAGAATAGCACAGCACGAGCGGTTTGACACAATGCTGTACATTTATAGCCGTCCTCTGCAAAACAACTTGACGTGAAGTCACCAAAATCTGCGGTAAATAATTTAAGTTGTTACTTGGAACTTGACGTTATGGCAGAGTTGATATATATGGCGCCGTAAGAGGCGGTAGACACATCCAGCTGTTCTCAAAATTCTAACTAAAATTAAAAATTTAATTGTTAATCGACTTCCTCCGCGGCGTTGCCTTCTTGATTGCATAAGTGATTTGTTTTTCAAGATGAGAGAACAGAAGGTTCCATTTAAAATCTGTCACACGAGTCCAACTGTTCCTAACTTTCTTAAAGAGTTTACAAACAGTTGTGCCGTCCGATCAAACAATGAACACTTGTGAACATTTCCACGCAAGTGAATTTATACATCAGCCAACACCAACGTCAACAAGCATGACAGGCAAGATTAGTATACCACGAACTGATTTCACTTGCGAAAAACTGATGTTAAGAAAAAAAAACACAGACCGACGGTTTAAATTCAGTTGAAATTTTAATCGAAATTCACTTGTCAGCTAAAAAGCCTTGGAAAAACACGAACCCTGTCAAGACAATTGTGATCCAAGAATTGTAGTCGACATAGCATTTTCCCCTAATAATGGCTGCCAAATACCTGGCTTTCTTACTCAGTCTTTCTCTTTGTTTGCAATTAAATTTAACCCACTTACAAGAGGTAATGTGTAAAGATAACAACTTACTTTATTGTTGATTTTCTTTAAGGTGAGACAAGTGTTGGAGAAGTTCACCAGCCAGTCTAGAGAAGCATGGAGATACTTGTGAAACCGAAGGTGAAAATTTTACTTTTATGGAGCCTAAGTTGCTTCGCTGTATATTAGACAAATAGGGTAAGATTTTGGCCGCACCTATTTGCTGTTGTCCTTTACAAACTATAATTTAGTAATACTCCACAAGTTAGATAACAGTGGCGTCTTGGCTGAGTTGGCAGAAAGGCCCAACTACTGTTTGGGAGACACGGATTCGAACTCTGTTACAGCCAAAATTTTTCAAGATTTCTTTTCCTGTAATTTCTTCAATCTGATTGCAGTTCATCTACGAGGATCCGTCACTAATTTCAGATCGTTTAAATTTTGATGGTTAATTCATTTTTTCTTATAGAATATTCTTCCATTTTATCGCATTTCTAAACAGATAATGTCATTAGTCTTGCTCATGATTGTCGTCTTGGCTACGCTTCCGACTTCTAGTGGGAGGACTCGAATTTTGCGTCAACGCCGAACAAGAACATCACGTAAACCTGTCATAACATCAAGGCCTAAAATTCAAGAAAAAGATTGCACTCGCATCGTCGATTCAGTTCCTAAATATCGTGGAAGGTTACTCCGGAGTCATCAACTATGCGTTCGCCTTAATGAAACCCAGTTAATGAGCAAGCTTCGTATCACTGGCGGAGGTTTCAACCCACGATACATGGCCATAAACAAGACAGATTCTTGCAGATTTCAGGATCTAGCTGTTGCAGACGAGCTTCCTGTACAACCCGCTACGCCATCTAAGGCCCAACCTGATCATCGGCCACGCCAAATTCAGCAGGACCCCTCTGACAATGATTTGAGCCGCATTTTGGATGAGCCAGAAGTAGGTGAGTAGGAAGTAGACCAGTTGAGACAGAAACGGATGACTTCCTTGGGCCCAGGCTCCACCCTGCGCGGCTGTTGGGATCGAGGCTCCACCGTGGATAACACTAACTTACGACGCCTCTGTACGGAGTGTGCCGCAACCACTAGACTTCCATCAAAAGTGTTCCCACCCTTTATCAACGAAGTCATTTGTGACGATTCCGACCATTTGTGTTTTCCAACCATTGGAAGATGTGTGCAGCGTTACATACAGTTCACATTTCTTCGCTTTACTGGAGACTTCGAGAGAGATGATACTCTGAGCCAATTATTGGGAATTAATGTTTACATGGAGGAGTGGGAAGATTAAGAACAAGATATCAGATCCTGTTGTGAATGCCGGATATTTTCAATATTCGGACGCAAATAACTATCGAGTTATTCGCATTCAAATATAATTTATATTTCGTTAGTTGGAAATAGCGTTGAAACACGACTATTTTTCATGCATTTTTTTTTTGTTTAATTTCTGATTATGAAGTTATTGTTATCATTGTTCTGAAAGCAAATAGGTGCTTCAAAGAGATTTACATTTGGAGATCAGTATTTAAATATTCAGTCTTATGGTTTATCCTCTATAGTCTCTTTCTGAGATTCTGAGATTTTTAGTTTAAGTAACCTACTTATTCTACATGTCTAGGAGCCCATTGGGCTCCTCGCATGTCTTCTGGGATGCCCATAATTATAATTATGAGATCTGAGATCGTTTTATTTTGTTTTACCCTTTAAACGAATTTAAAATCTTACATTGCAGTTTAGCAGTCATTGAGTTTGTTTACTTTTTACTGGGGGACAGGAAATTAATTTCTTTTGATGGGGGGGGGGAGGGGCTAGGAGGTCGGAAGATTTTGATTGTGTCGTGACAAAATTTACTTGATTCCCACTGAAGCCGTGTAATATTTTAAGGATCTCCCATTGATGGCCGAAATTTCCCATAGTCCCCTCTTTATGTTCTGTAAGCGACAACTGCACTGATCCCCGTGATAACCATGTGATCCCCCTAAAATCCCTCGATCTTCCCTCGGATTCCAACCTAGGAGATAAATAAAGACTCACAAAGAGAGCAGTTGAATGAGTGAAATAGTGTTGTTTATTATGGAGAGAACCATTGCGCCACATTTTTATAATTGGTAAATTTCGTGACATTACACTTTGTGTTTTTAGCTGCAGGTGCTTTTCTGCGCCCGCGATCCTGTTCACCATGAAAGAAGTTGGCACAGCGGGCATACATAAAGGAGTAAGGCAGGCTGGGTGTAAGGGTGGGTCGTTGACTTCAGCCAGTGACAGACTGTGTTAACCGCGAACCTCAAACCGTAGTTAGCAGTTTGAAGGTAGGTGTTAGAAGTTTCGAGATTTTTATCGTTCTAGATCGACGTCGGGTTTTCACGCAAGACTTGTTCCACAAGCCGCCAACAAAATGGAGACATACCTAAGAAGAACAGCGATATGTTTTTCATGCTAACGTTTCATTCGATTTCAAATAAACAAAAACTGAAAAAAAATGCTCACCGATCCCAAAATCGGTTGTACCATTTCAAAACAAAAGTAAAATTAATAAAGGGGTAAGTTTCTAAAGAAACTGTGGTGCTGCGTCGGTGGGAGAGTATAGCAGGTAATTTAGTGTTAACGACTGGGTTGAAAACGTAAATTAGCCACTGTAAAGGGTAAAAAAGCTGACGTTTCGAGCGTTAGCCCTTCGTCAGAGCGATTGACGAAGGGCTAACGCTTGAAATGTCAGCTTTTTTTACCCTTTACGGTGGCTAATTTACGTTTTCAACCCAGTTCTTAACACTAAATTACCTGCTAAAAGTAAAATTAACCTGTGCGCCGCTATCTTAAATGAGGGTCCCAATGGGGTTAACCGTTAGCCGTAAAACGGCCAAAATATTTAGCCGTTAGACGTAAAAATTGACAAATTTTAACCGTTAGTCATAAAAAAAATTAACCGTAAAAAATATCTCTGGTGGAAACAATGGAAAGGTGTTAACCGTTAGCCAGAAATAGGCCAAAATTTTAACCGATAGCCGTAAAAGCCATCACCCCATTGAGACCCTCCTAAACAGACAGGATGGAAGTCCTTCATTTCGAACACAAAATGCGGCCAAAAGTTTGCTTTAGTCCCAAAAAAATGGGCTAAAAAGAAAATACCTCAAATCACATATATTCATAGGACATACGCGAGAACTTTCGAACCGGAAGAAGAAAAGCGCCAAGGGAGTTGATCTACCTGAAACTGACTGGACCACGAACGGCAAACGTGACGGCTACAGTCTGGTCGCGTAACTTTTAGCGGTTTGCGGTTACACGCTATTAGTAACAAACGTGGATCTTAAACTCTCTATTATGCGATAAACCCGCTCAACCTTCACGGGCGATTCACAGCGATGAGCGAAGAAAATTGCTAGGTCAGTCACATTACGTAATAGCCGGCGAATTTAACATCGATATCCGACGAGTCATATAATGATAATTAAAACGCTGACCGCGGCGAGCGAAAGTGGCGAATATCGCTATCGCTGTTCTGAGCGTCGATTGTTTAAAGGGTGGATAACGCTATCCACTGGATGAATACCTACCCGGTGGATAACGCAAAAGGTTTTGCTGACACCTATCCACTGGATAGCGATTTATCCTTTGGAGAACATTACCCATTCTTTAAACAACTGGTTATAGGAGATTTTCGCAGACTGCCGCGACCAGAGTATGAAATGGCCTCGTGTATCACCAGCTCTATTGATTCTCGTTTAGAAAAATTTAAGTTTTTCGTTGTGATGCTTTTTCAGAACCCGCGTCAAACAACATACATGCCTGTTGTTAACTTTGGAAATCCGTTTTGTAGCAACTTATACCCCATTCACTCCTAGGCTAAAATCGTTTTAAAGCTGTTTTGTGAATAAGGGAATAACATGACTTTTTGAGGGAATATTGTTTATTTGCGCCCGCGTAGTGTCATTTGCGGCCCGAGCGCGAAGCGCGAGTGCCACAAATGACACTACAAGGGCGCAAATAAACAATATTCCCTCAAAAAGTCATGTCATTATCATTATTATCAATAAACAAGGCCAAATGATATCAAGAATGCGAGTTTTAATAATACAAACTAAGTGAATGACGAATTCAAAGTCACTTCAAATCATCATGTAAGCTGAAGGGCTGATAATGCATTAGCAGCCCGCTGTCAGTCTTTTGCGGCCCGCTGAGCGTGTGTTTTGAAGAGGCCGATTTTCTATTTGGCCGCGTATATTGATAATAATCACGGTTTAAAACTGGTGTGGTCGACTTCAAATTTTGCACACTGAGAATTGAAATAAGTAAGTAATTGAACAAAAAGTAAACTTCAGGTTTTAGCTTAACTTTCTGTTGTTCCTTCTTATTCCCGTTAACCCTGATTAACTAAACATGCTTTCGTGGTATGATTGAGACATTACACATAGAAACAAGCTTTGTTATTTGTTTTCAAGTCTGTGAAAGTACTATTATAAAAAGCTGGCTCTTCGTAATCTTGATATACGAACGATTGAGACCGAGAACGATATTGCAGCGTCCTCAAAAGTTGTTTTTTTACTGTTTGAAATGCCTGAAGCATGCTTTTACGACTTTACAAAGGACGTCACTGACCACCCTTTTGATGCGGAGGATATTGTTACTTGAAAAAAGTTAAAGTCACGGCAGTTTTTGCAATTTAGTTCATCCTTTTAGTAGTAAACTCCATTGGACTTTCTTCTAAAATAGGGAGAATATTTTTTATCAGTCATATAAAGCAAGTGACAAATTCTGTTTAGGAGCTCAAAACAGTACTTTGGGAATATCATCCATACTTTGCTTTTGTCCTGCGTCTTGAATTTTCAACAGTTTCTGTGAACGTTTTTGCTGTGAGGTTGAATTATATTCTAAAATTAGTTATTCAATGTTGAAATGTCTTTTCAATTTCGTGCCATTGGCCCGTTTACCATTCCTTCTGATGGGATACCTGACGGAAATATTTCTAGGTGTTCCAGTATCGCTGAGACTTTGGTCTCTAAAAACCGAGATTATCCATTATTAGTGTGACTGAAAACAAATCCTGAGTACTTATTAAATTCCTCTTCTAAGTTTTACAACTATGTCATAGGAACGCAACATTTAGTTTGTCCAAATAAATGAATTTGGCAACGAAAATTACTCTAACGTGCCTCTTAATTAAGCAGTGAAAAGAGGAGAAGTGTTTTGTGGTTGTGTCGTGATTCTCAGTACAAGACGATGCAGTTTTTATTAGAAAATACGATTTGGAGAAGTTAATCGTAAAATCATAAACAATATGAGGCCATATCGTTTTATGCTAAGCTTTACCGATTCCGTGATGCGGGAAAGACAGGAAACTAGCCATGACAGAACTATGGTACCATAGGATACAACATTTACGTTATAGGGTACTCTAACTTCCTTCGGATTTCCGATAATGAAATCTTTCGCAACAGAGAAGACTTATAACTTCACAAGAAAGGAAAAACTATATTCAGGTCAGTAACTATGCCGCAACCAATGAATACGACCTCTTACGGAAGTTAGTCAAGTTCTCTTGTGGGTTGTAGTGAAACTTTCTGTTAAACTTGATCTCTACGATGTACACTGTATGTTCAGTGTCATCAGTTGTAATATAAAGAGTGCGCTCTATCAGTTAAGCAGTAAAACCGTGTGATAGATGCTTCTTCAGATAATTTATATTTCCTAACAGATTGAAAGCTCAAAACAGAAAGTTTTTGACACTTATTCGCCGGGAATACCAATCTTAAGAATCAAATAGCGACAGGTAAACAATCGAGCTCATCGCCTGATGAAGAATAGCAGTAATGCATACGAAACTGGTCGCGATCTACATCAAAAGTGACTCTATCGTGAGACAAACGAACAATGTTCATTTTCCATAAGAATCAAGTTTGTAACTCGAGCTTTTCTTTATACATTGAGAAAGCACACTCTTTGATCTCCATGCTTCATTATTAGCAGACAAAGACTGAATCCTTCCGAGGCTCATATGTAAGGGGAGTTTTACCGTGTTTTCTTTCTAGATTCATCTAGGGGATCTTTACGCATAAGGAATTTAGGTAAAGACTTTCAATATGGCTTAACTAATTCTGATGTGACAAAAGCTCCCATAAAATTTATTTAACATTATGAAATATGGCTAAGGAGGTCTTGTGGATTAATCACCACTTGCAAAGAGTAAACAAAACTGGTCAGTTGTCCCGAGAAGATCTTTGTTAAAAGATATTTGCAAAGATTCCTCCAAGTGTGGGTCATGACAGTCAACCTCACAGAGTTGATCATATGAAGCTCAATGCAGAGAGTTGTTGATAGTCATTTGCTGGGAAGCACAATCGTGCGGATCAAGTTTGTTTGGGGAATTCGTGCACAAAAAATAAATTGCCTAGAGTCAACCGAAAATAAAACCAGAGGCACGTATACATTTCAATTTTTTCCGCCGACTGTGGCACCCGGCTTCAGTGAGCGACCAGCCCGTCAGCATAAACTCCCTTTATAGGCGAGACAGGAACTAACGGAAAGTTTCAGCTTGTTTCAGCTTCAACAATCTTCGCAGCAAATTCCGCTGTCTCTTGTACAAGATCTCGGCTTTTCTCAGCACATGGACAAAGCAATCACTTTTATCTCCTTGCTTCTTTGTAAATAAGCAGAAAGGCTGAATTCCTGAAAGCTTGTATATATAATCTAAAATTACCTTTTGAACATTCTAGAACACTTGGGTGTGATTGCGGTTGGCAGTTTTTCCGTGTTTGCATTCTAAAACCCCGGAAAAGGCGGAAAACCTCCATTCAGCCATATTTCATAATGTTAAATGAATTTTGTGGGAGCTTTTGTCACATCAGAATTAGTTAAGCCATATTGAAAGCTTCGTCTGCCATAAGAATTGCTTGTTTACCTAAATTCCTTATGCGTAAAGATCCCCTAGATGAATCTAGAAAGAAAACACGGTAAAACTCCCCTTGCATATGAGCCTCGGAAGGATTCAGTCTTTGTCTGCTAATAATGAAGCATGGAGATCAAAGAGTGTGCTTTCTCAATGTATAAAGAAAAGCTCGAGTTACAAACTTGATTCTTATGGAAAATGAACTTTGTTCGTTTGTCTCACGATAGAGTCACTTTTAATGTAGATCGCGACCAGTTTCGTTTGCAATACTGCTATTCTTCATCAGGCGATGAGCTCGATTGTTTACCTGTCGCTATTTGATTCTTAAGATTGGTATTCCCGGCGAATAAGTGTCAAAAACTTTCTGTTTTGAGCTTTCAATCTTTTATCGAGCCGTTGGAAGTGTAGCTGACCCGTGATAAGTAAATCGTGATTTATCTATCAATACACTGCGGCTGACCCCCGGTGACTTGAACGTTCGCAAGTAATTTAAAAAGATCCAAGTCTTTGGGAATTAAGAGGAGTTAAAACCGGAGATACGGAATCAAAAGCGTGTATTTTAAGCAATTTTAGAAAGGTAAAGAAACTTCGAGTGATCCTGGAATAATTTGCATGTATTAAGCGGCGAAGCCTTATGAATTGACTACACGCGCTGCGGTTAAATGTTTTCTTAATTGCACTGAAGTAAGATTCTTTTCATGAGAGGAAAGGGAAAGGGAACAAAGCATCACAGGACGAAATCACATGTTTCCGTATTTCTGAAACGTGGCGGAAACATGCAACTCCATGTTTCCGTTATGTTTAACATGCACAAAAAGTGGTCCGGTTCTGTTGTATACGCAGCAACGGAAACGCGAGAAAACGTCACGAAACCGGTAACTGAAACACAGGTTATCCGTCGTGTTTCCAGAACGGTTTAACATGTTTCTGCCACGTTTCCGTTTACGGATTCTTGTAATTTCGTCCTGTGCATCCGCAAATGCTTACCTATCAATTCAATATTAAGGACTTAAGTACAATTGTACAGTTACTGCATCTTGTCCTGTCACGAACTGAAAAACATTATTTGAGTACTCGAGGACAAAATTGTAAAGAAAATGAACCAACGTTATTTTCGACATGGCATGCACATAAACAAATTAGTTTACCCATGAGAAAAGAATCCGTTTTATCGAAATAACATCACTTACTTTATACATCTTGAAAGTAATTTATCAAAACTTTACCTTAAAAGTATTGCCAATGTTTTTCAGAGTTAATTTTGCATTACATATTCAATTTTAAAACGTGTGACATGATTCAAGGTTCCAAGATATGACTTATTGAGCGGACATGACAAGTCATTCTGAAATACAATACTCGCTTACACTAGCTATTGCTATTTTCGGGCTAGTGTATCCTATGTAATGCATATTGGTGATTATCGATTTCTAAGTGAACTTGCTGATTCGGTAAAATGATGTTTCAATATTTTTCAATGGAATCTAAACGAGCAGGCCGGTCAGCTTTTCCCGGTTATGCTGACTGCATTTGGCCACGCAAAAGGGCTTTTCCCGCAGACTACAATAATAAAATGATTACGTAAGATTTCGCCAAACAAGCAACTTTTTGATAAATGGGATCAGTTTGATGAATAGTCATTACCCACGAGTAGCCAAAACGAATTTCTCCCGCAGTACCAATACATCTTCATATACAAAAGGGGATGGAAAGACGAAAAAATATCAACAAGGAGATGCCGTTGAATTTTAAGTGCTGAAATTAAAAGACGTATTCCGGCAGACAGCACGAAACATTGACCCTTATATTACGGGAGGGAAATACGAATGTATATTGGCGGATGGTGAACGCGGTTGCTTGGTGACCAATGCGGATATCGAAAGTTATCACTTGATATTGTGTCGACCGTGCGTGTATGTTACTTGTCAAGTTTGTCATGATGCCCTAAAAATAATCTTATTACTCATACGTGTAGACGATTATGCCAAGTCCATATGTAAAGCTTGATGACGTCATACTGGGCCTTCTACGATATAAATTAAGGCTTTGAAAGAGCTTCTCATTCAGTGTGAGTCGAGACCTGCCTTAAAGAAGTTAGAAAGAGCTTAGAAGCTGGGGAGAAGCACATCTTTGTGTCCAAAAAGGTAAGGCCTTAGCTGATTACTGACATTCGCCGTAGGTCAAATGGATATCGTGGAGAAAACTGAGAATTTGTTGATGATCCATTAGAAATCTGTTAGTGCAAATGTTATGTCGAAATGTAATTCCGAAATTGGCTGGTTGACCAAGCGACTAATTCCCACCAAAATGGCTACATCATTATTAGTAGAAAAAAACCTCGCGGTGATTGCATGTCTTACAAAAAAATTCAGAATTATGGCGGCCTGTGACAAAATGACATGAATAAGAGAAAATTTACAGCAGCTGAAATATAACTTTATAAACTTAAAGGAGCTTATATTTTTTCCTTCCGTTCTCTGACGCCCAGGAAAAACTAAATCGAAAAATTCCGCTTTTAGAGAACTTTTCATGATTTTTTGAAAAATGTCTGATTTGTGAATTCAATGTTGGGATAGTTCCTAAGGGCATTTCGGTTTGTTCTTGAATGCACAATTGAATTAAAATCAAGGATAAGTGATTAAAGAGGAACCATTTAACGCCTACGCAAACAATAATTGCCTACTTGTGGCAGCGTTGTTTTACTAGTATTATTACTGATATCTGGAAGCCGTTTATACCATAACAGAAGGTGACGGCGCATAAAACGCAAAATCGGAGCGAATCATGTAAATACTTTTTTCTCTTATTTCGATTCGCGAGTCTGATACATTTGAAACAAGAGCCGTAGTTGATAAGCGACAAAGAACATAAAATCTTTTGTTGTCGAAAATCATTGTTTGAGAACCATGACCTACTTAAGTAAGAAGTTTTTTTATTACTAATTTCGAGCACCGCTATCAATCAGAGCTAAATTTGAGGTTAAGGACTTTCCGATTTTCAGAATTGAAATTTTCGTTTCGTATTTGCAATTCCAAAATTGAAAGTTGACAATTTGGATGTGAACCATTTACTCAGGCGGCAAATCCAAACAAGAAAGCAACAACTGCTAACTTATTAGTCAGAAGTTTTCTTCGGTAAAATGCGCTCTAATGTCTGCTGTTTGATTGCTACTGACATTATATATACCAGCGATTAACCATTGTTTGTTTTGCTCGCAAATCAAGAAAGCGAAAACCACGCAACAAAAATCTATCACTTTTAATTCAACTGAATCCGCTTGATATCAGGTTGTTTTGTTAAGTTTCGTTAGGAAAGACGGTTATAATTTGAAACTTCCTGTCTATCAAATGACGTTGTAAATGCGTCAACAGGGTTCAATGACGTCATCGGCAATAAATAGTATCTTTCTTTTTATTTCCTCTCATTGTCAGAAAACTTTGAAGATTCCTAAAGGGAACACAACAAAATATCTCTTTGTTACAGCTGATACAAGTCTGCTTTGCTCTGTTGCATCAAGATTAATAGACATACCATTTTCCTAACTTACTGCAAAACTAAATTTAGCCAACTGACTGGTACTTTACGGAACTCGGACGTCGTATCCTGTAAATGATGTCGTGCTCACTGATACTGAAACACATTTACGTCTAATGAGTTTATATTGTCTGTTTTTTTTATACAAGCATAAGGAACGAAAGAAGAAGTGTCACATCACTCTAAAAAAACAGGATTCAGCATTGAGAAAGTCAAAGAAGTCATGGATCTGAAAGTAAAGGTTAGATTCCACTTAACAAATTAAATCAGACTAACACATCTCTCTAGAGGCTATTCAGATACACCTGTTAAAACAGAAAATGTTTTGTTTGTTTGTTTGTTTGTTTTTTAATGCGTGTTTGCCACGTTATTCAGAATCCTGAATTCACTTATATTTAGCTATTCAACCAAACAATTATATTCACCACCCGAATAAATTTCGTTTTTTGAACAAGATTTCATTTTCTTGTTTCCAGACGCATTCGATTCAACCACCAATTTCTACTCAACTCTCTCAGCCTTCTTTTGGTCGTTATTTGAGTGATCTATCATTTTAGCATAAATTAGTTTCATTGGTTAAAACAAACTCTCCAGACCATTTCTTTTGTAGTCCACAATTATTTCACAGTCATTTCCAACCCTAAAGCCAAGAATGAGGAGTTCGTGACAAAATCATGTTCTCCAAATGAATTTTCCGTAACTCATAAAGTAACCTCCTTTAGGCATATAAATTGCCAATCTTTGGAGATAGATCCGCTCTCTTGAGCATAATCCGAGAGCTAAGTATTCAAAAACTTGCTTCAGTACCTCCTATCGATAAGACCCAAGGCAAGGCAAGGGGATTTTTATGCATCGTGGCTGTCAGAACCCGATTTTGAAACAACACCACCAACCGCTCTTATCTCAGTATTTCATATCACTTCAAAGATGAGTCATTTATAACGTTGAGACAATATGCCTCCTCTCGACTGATTTATCTTACATGGCATTCATCGCAATAGGATTCGATTTAACTCCACCAATCTTTTTTTTCTTATTTCTTTATCCATTGAACAGCTGTTAGTTGTCCTCCCTGTTATTTTCCTTTTCATGGAAGTCGTACCAAGTCTCGGATTCCGCCGATACAAGAAGCCCTTCCCTACACGACTACCAAATGTCATAACCAAAGAACAATGTGGGAAAGTGTGGCCTAAACTTCCATCGAAGAAATCTAGTCGCTTCCTGAGAGGCCCAGTGTGCACCCGACCTGATGACACCGTTTTGTTCGAAAAGCTGAAGGATATTGGTGGCTTTAACCCTCGATACGTGGCAATCAACCGGACAGAGGCCATGAAATTTCCAAATCTCCTCGCAGATAGGAACTCTGTGGCTGTTACCCGACCCCCAAAACTGCACACCGTGAAGGCTTCCGTCAGTCACTCCTCAGTTGGGAAGAAAATAGGAAAGAGAGAAGCAGACAATTTACCCAGGGCTGCAGGCACTATCCTGGATCAACAATGCTTTGATGCAGGTTCCATTGTTGAAGGAAGCGGCTTACGGCGTCTCTGCAGCGAATGCTCAGCCATCACGCAGCTATCAGATGATATCTTCCCTCGATTCATCAATGAGATTATCTGCCAAGAAAGCAGCGAGTCCTGTGGCTCTCCACTTATAGGCCTATGTCAGCAGAGGAATTTGGAATTTAGGTTTCTTCAATTCACAGGAAATTTTAGAAGAAACTTCCTGCTTAGTCTAATACTTAATTTGGATGTGTTTGTCGAAGATACAGTCGAGTTTGATCAAGATGTTAGAGGATGTTGCGAATGCCGTACATTCAGTGCATGAATAATTTTTAAAAGTGCCAGACGCGGTAATGAACTATTCTTTATGAAGTTCAATTTTAGTTCAGATCTATTTCCTAGTAGCCTTTATTGATGCGCAATATATTTTAGAGAAGCACTAACGAAGACACGTTCATTTGATTATCTATTAGATTTTGCAAGACTAGTGGGGAAATCGCCTATGTGGCGAATTTCGAAAGGCAGTGGCATTTAAAGCGAAGGATTCTAGATGGAAAAGTATTATTTGATTGCGATAAAGAACTTACTCTCAATATCTCTGCTTTTAAAGACGCACAACGGAAGTTTCAGGAAAATGACAGGAACTGCATTTTTTAATATAAATTTCAAAGCACAATGTGATGATGTGATTACCACAGCAACATGCGATATGCTAATGTTTTGATCTAAGTTAAATTTTTCCTGTGTAAAAGTAAAAACGATTGTACTAAATATCGATATTGTACTTGATAAATGTGGGGGTAGAGTCTACCTTGGCATAAAGTGCTCAATACTGTCGTAGCAGAGCTGAGTATATATAAGTGAAAGAATCAAAGAGGACGCATCGATTCTCTGTTACGAGCGCTTAGGCGCGAAGCTCAGAGTAACAGAGAATCGATGCGTCCTCTTTGATTCTCTCTTTCTTTTATTGTACTTGATATAGATATTACTAAAAATGCTTATGAAAAAATAAAGGCTACCACATACGTGACAATACAAAGAAGTGCTTCTTGGTCTATGCATTTCTAAGAAGGAACTGAAATTTCTGGTGGAAATCCCATCGATAACAACAGAAACCGAGTTTCGATTCGATACCGAACGGATCTGGTCTTTTTGCATGGAAGTGGATCCAAAAGTTACCTTGCCCCAGCGATTCATTTGGAATCAAAATGAATATATTATGCAATGAAAAGTTTTAAGGTAACGAATCGTTTTTGCTTGAAATGATGACGATAATTTCCACTCTTGGAATTTTCCTACTTGGTATAATAAACGACACATATAATATCGATTCTCCATGTACCTACTGTGGTTATTGAAAAGAGGGGTCACACTAACTTTCCGTTATCTTCTAAGTTTATAATTTCCACTCGTGTTTGTAACACCAGTACTTAAATCCTCAATAAAACGGAACAAAATCTCATTCAAATTTATTCGTGAAAGTTTAGTGAGATATGGATAGGATGTCCCTTGGTTAATTAAATACTAATTTTGCCATATGTTTCTATCCCCATTATGCCTTTGCACGCCCAATATTTTTCTTTGTCCGACCTCTTCTGCTCTAAATCAATATCAGCTACAATAGCGAAGGTGTTGATTGCAGGGAGTATCACTTATTGAAATCTTTGTAGTTGGACGCATTTTCAAGAAATTTGTTAAGTGCCAAAAGGTAGGTTTAGGTATAATTTCTTCTGATTTTAGAGTTTAGGAAGAGGTTGGAATCACTATTAAATTCTTTCCAGTCCGTTCAGTCAGTGAGGATTTTATTATATCACCTAACCGAAATATGGAAAGAGCAAACTAAGGAACTTTGCAGTCATTCTACGAAGATCGACATCTTGAAACTGAAACTTGTGATTATATAGATAATGATGAGACACACGCATAAAAGTAAATTTCTGGTAGTCTTAAATTCATCAGTTTCCCTCATAGAAGAAAAGAATTAAAATCTTAGCGTCTAAACCACCTTCGTGTTAGCTTAAAATTTCTCTTTATAATTACAGTTCCATAATTCAGAGCGAGACTGGAGTACTAAATTATTCCTTTGTTGTACATATAGTAACACTGGAAAACCTTCAGACATGTTCGAAAATTAGACCTCACTCAACGGTATTTTGAGCGTATTGGCAAATTACCCGGTAATTTTTAAAGAATCCTCCTGTTGGTTTAGTGATATCACGCTTAGATTAAGCTAGGTGCAAATTTTTTCTTTTTGTTACCGATAATTAAACAAATTGATACTAAGGTAGTTGTGGTCCTGACTTATTATCCAAAACAGAAAGTTTAGAGAAGGGTCGGGGGTAAATTTTAAAGATGATCACCCTCACATTCGTTACATACCGATACAAAGTGATGTAAAAGAAAAGTGAGGAAAAAGGCTATAGAAAATAAAATGAGTACATTCCTAAATATTATCCATAAAATATCGATCGTATAGATATATGTTAGGATAATTTTCTTTTAAAAAATCAGTGAAAAGATGTGATATTCGAATCAGCGCAATTTTGAAAATCATCTTATTGCGAGAGAGAACATCCTTTCTAAAACTAACATATAACAATAATAAGAAACGATATTGCCAGAACTTGTTTATTCGGTCTGCATTACTGAACTTTATATATCTTAATTCCGTTGTTGATAGCGAAGACAAAGAGAAGCCAGGGAATTGAGAAGCTTAAAATTAAGCTGATATGGAGTTTTTTAAGGTGAGAAAATTCATACTCTTGCTTGAATTTAATATTGTGGGACCGACATTTCGAAGTCAGCATTTTTCAAAGAATGATCTTTACGAATGGAGTTCCAAACACAATTGTTAAGTAACTCAAGGCCTCTATGTTTCACTCATTCAAGGGGGTTGGGCACCATTCTAAAAGCATCGGATAACATGGTTAGATTTTCTCTCTACCGAGAAAGAGAGGTAAGGTTTTCATCTTCGTGGAGGAATTAATGTAATCCTTTCTTCTTCCCACGCAGGCTGAGCACGGAGTAAGTCGTTGACTGAGCTAAAATACCATTATTCTTAATCTTGAAGTGGAAACTATATGAAAGAAGCATTATTCTCTGAAAAAATAAAATCTGCAATCACCTAATGTTCTCAAGCGCACTCTCACCTAAAATTTCTGATATACCATCTGTAAATAAAACCTCATCGCTAAAAAAACCGAGGTTTATCTCCAAAGCAGGACATAACATGTAAAGTGGACGACTTCTATTGCTCGTTTTATTTTTTTCAGGTTGTTTTCCTCTTTTCTCTGTGCATCATTCGATTTCCAACAGCCAACGGTGGGACAATTAGCAACAAGCAAGGAGGTAACGATATAATTACCATCCCACTTGGAAACCTATCAGCCATTACGGCTCCTACGTCCAGCCAGCAAGCATCCAATATAACTCTGAATGCAACCGGTGTAGCACCCACTGGAGGTTCTTTGAACGATGGAAGCATTTATGCAACCCACAAGACCACAAATTTGGATCCTTCTGCAGCAACGAAGTCAACAAGGAAACCTAAAAGGACCGTAAAAAGGATGTCGAAAAAAGCCTCGAGAAGCCGTCGTTGGACTAAGACTAGGAAGAGTATGAAACACGGAGTCGCGCAAAGTGGGAGAGGTTTTGCAATCCAAAACTCCACCAATTATGTCGCTAAAAATACAACATCAGAACAGACCAATATTCTAAAGCGGTCACACCTGTCTCGTTCTAAGAAAGTCCATCCTTGCAACACAGTACAAACATCTGCGATGAATTACAGTGTCGGTAGTATCATGTGTCGCCGGTGGAAGAGCAGTGAGCTACAGCATCATATGAGCTGTTTGGGGTCATATAGTCATCGATATCTGGCATCTTCCTTCAAAGAAGCGCAACACTTTAAAGATCTTGACACAGGGAGGGTCCAGGACTTAAGTAGCTCCTATATTTGGAATCATTCGAAACACAGAGTTCAAAAAAGATACGTCAACATCAACCCAGGAGAAACATTAATCAGTCGGTGTCACGCGCGAAAAACGACCACAGAATCCGGCCATTTAAGGATCTGCCCAACCTGTGCAGCCATAACACGTCAGCCAGTGACGCCAAAACGATTTCCGGAGTATATTAATGAGCTGCTGTGCGATCCAAAAATGGTGTCCAATTACCTGCCCGTTATCGATGGCTTCTGTGTGCAGAAAACGTTTACGCTTGATCTTTTACAATTTACTGGGGAGTGGGAGTTAGATACCGTACTGAGCGCGGAGGCTGGGTTCAATGTTTATAAGGAAAAATGGGAAATGTATACTCAAAGAATACGGCGCCATTGCGCATGCGAGCTGTTGGCTTCAAGCCCGATGGCCAACTTCCTATGATTCAGCGCATATCTGCTACAATTTAGAGTTTTCTTTTGACGTCTAATCAATATCCGTGAAAAATATGATATTTGTGTTTCTTCATAATAAAGAACGCCACAAAAATAAGTTTCAAGGGAGATTTTGTGTCATTTGTAGTCTTCATCAGTCCATTCAGAGCCTGGAAATTTGTGCGATTTGCAGTCTTCATCATTTCAGTCAACACAGTTTCAGATGCTGAAATAAAGAGAAAGAAATCCTACGCAAGGATTCGATCAGTTGTAGCAACACGTATCGAGGAAGACTTATATGCTAAAAATAACTGTGACCAATTTAGCACAAATTAATCTAGAATTTTTTGTTATTTTGCGTGTTCACCGAATATATTGTTTAGTTCCTTCCGTTTACTTTGAAAAGTGACGTTAAGCGACCGCGTACTTCGATATTTGCCTTATTACGTTAATTAGACATAACATATATATATTGAATACCGTATATCTCAGCTGTACTTACTGAAGGAATATCAGTTCAATTCCTTTGTTGGCAGTGAGGCCAATTAGATACAAAAGAATAGAAAAACCGTACAATAATCAATGATGGGATTTGCCAAGGTAAGGAAATTCATACTTTCATTTGTAGTTCTGATAAAGACATTCAAAATTCAGCATTTTGGTGATGAAGTGATACTAAAAAGCGTAGCTCTCCATGTATTTGTTTTATTTAGGAAACCACGTTAGCCAAGCAAATTGCTCAGTTCTACTGTCGTTAACAGAGGTTATCATTAAACGAGCCCCACCACTTTTAAGTACAGTAACATATTCTTTGGCTTATTTGTTTTTTTCATAAGATTGACGGGAATTAGGAAAAAAAACAAATGCTGTTTAACTAGTAAAAAGTTTCTTTATTGGGTCAGTGGAAAAATATCGGACAGAGAAAGCGGAAATTCTGATGTTCGCATTCTAAGACTTTTTTCTTTTTCTCGCATAGTTAACAGTGTCAAGAAAAGTTTCATCTCATGTTATTCGTCTACTAAACCAAAAAATAAACCTATTTTCAAGTCTCTTTACAAACGCAGTTATTTATTCAAAAGCAAAGCGAAAGCTTACAGGGTGCATTGAGTAAATTTATTCTGACATGGCCTCTTGTTGTTGATATTGTAACCTTTCCTGTACCTTTTTCCGCTCCTTTTTATACAATTCTTACGCACCGCTAAATGATGCACAGACCCAAACTGGATGCGCTTCTCATGTAACGCCCATGAACGTAAATCTAAGATGGTTTTTTTTCTTCTATCATTTTTCTCAGGCTTTTTCCACATTCATGTTCCTTTCAATGTTCATCGTTCAACTCCCGACGGCCAAGGGGGCAACAGTGTCACGTTATGACGCAATCTACAATGCGCTTAGAAAGACTTTAGACTCTAAAGCACCGACACAGAGCCAAAACGAATCCATTGCAATTCTCAAAGCCCACATGGCTCTAACTAAAGATACTTTGGACACTGAAATAAGGCGATCAGACCTTGAAACCACAAACACGGCTCCCCCAACGCCTGCTGTGGCAAAGTTGAGAAGTAAACGAAAAAGGATCTTCAGTCTTCGTTCGCGTCAATGGAATCCTTTTAGACTTGTGACCCAACAGGGAAGGAAACACCCTACCAGGCCCTCAAACCTGCTTGGTTCAACGAATGTCCATCCTTGCAACACGGTTCAGACCTCTGAGATGAGTTACACCGTTGATGGTATCAGGTGCCGTCGGTGGGATACAAGTGAGCTGCAAAATCGCATGAAGTGCATGGGAACATACAGTCCTCGCTATTTAGCATCTTCCTTCGAAGAAGCACTAAGGTTTAAAGATCTTGATTCAGGAGATATTTTCGACCTTTCTAAATCTTACATTTGGCATCATCTAAATAACGCAGTTATCAAAAGAAACTCCAACATCAAACCAGGAGAAACCCTAATCAGTCAGTGTCATAAGAGGAAAACGCGCACAGAATCCGGGCATTTAAGGATCTGCGCAACCTGTGCAGCCATTACACGTCAGCCGGCAATGCCGAGAAGATTTCCAGAGTATATCAATGAGCTGCTATGCGACCCAAAAATGACGTCCAATTACCTTCCCGTCATTGGTGGCTTCTGTGTGTAGAAATCATTTACCCTTGATCTTTTGCAGTTTAATGGAGAGTGGCAACTGGATCCGAAACGGAGTGTTGAAGCTGGGCTCGATGTTTACACGGAAAAATGGACAACATATACTCAAAAAATACGACGCCATTGCGCATGCGAGCTAGTGGATTCAAGCCCGATTGCTCGTATGTTGTGATTTGTGGCGTACACATCCTGAGTAGCTGAGAGTTTACACGTCATGAATTAATTTTAATTCGTTCCATAACATCGATAGGGAAGCATTTACTTTGTAATAATAAGCCATGATTCTACGATTGTTAATTATGTAATTTCCGTTTTGAGTCAAGTGTTTAAAGGATGATGAAAAGAGATACGTTCCCAGCTGTTCACGGAGTTTTCGAATAAGGAATCCGCCCACCTTCGTACTTTCTTCATTGACAAAACCACAACGCCACCAAAACTTACTGCTGTAGGCTCAGTCTGGTCATTACATTTTGAAAGACAAAAACTTTGGAAAACTCTCTGAATTGATTAGTAGTTTTACTTCCATTTTATGTACAGTTCTTCGACAACGTGAAAGCATAGAAGAAAAAGATATGTAAATCAGAATTCAGTACACACCTTTTTGAACACTGTGGGTATCGCAGTTGGTGAACCTTGTTTGGGTAACGACCTCATTAACGCTGTAAAAACAGTGATTATGATCTATAAACGACCACAACACTACAATTAAAGAAAATAAACAAGGAAAGCGTCAATGCAACAGTAATCTTAAAACAGCCTCACTTTAGAGGCACGTACATTTTAAGCAGTACGGGCTTACAAGAGACCAGGTATGGATTCTGTAACATTCGTTTTTGCTTTAGCTACGGAGCAGGAACGACAGACAGAGGTACTTAAAAACCAAAACCAAAATCAGCTCGAAAAATATCGTAGTTTAATTCAAAAGCAAAAAGAAAAAGAAAAAGCATTTCTGTCATTTAAGAAAGTGAAATTTCTCTCGAGGCAAGAAGCTAAATTAGATGGAAAGCGACCCGCATCTGCTCGCGCCCACATAGGAGACCGTCTTCCTGCAATATCCCAAAAACCGACGCCAAAAAAATGGTTTCTTGGAGAAATTAGTAAAAAAGAACACTCCACAACATCTATCGACCATCAAACAATGCGCTTGGGAATAAAACTTGCTTCAAAACCAAATACTTCTGAGACAAGTTCGGAAGAAGATACGAAACCTTATTTCATCACCTTGACAGGATCGGTTGGAATTCTAAAGAGCTCTGCAACGAATGATAACAGGGAACGTAAAATGGTTCATTTTGACGAAGATGCGAAGTTACTGTCAGTAAGATCCATTCCAAAATCCAAGAAAACATCCACGGATGACTCGCTAAAAGAAATTGAAAACGAAAGGTTTGGGAAAGAAATGACTTTACAGAAATGCGAGAGGAGATTAGTGAAAAACATCCGCAGAGGCAATGTCTCCGATGTTTACAGTCGTGTTAAATGTGAAGACCGATCCACTAACGATCATTCCCGAACTCCTTATTTACAAAAATTTCAAAAAGCTGAAGATACGGTCACACCGACCGCTGCTAGCTGGGCCGTGGTTGCTCGGTTAATTGGGCTGAAAATGAAATTCAAAAGACGTCAACTGCATGGCACTTTCCAGGCACCCGAGTTGGAAGTATTGGATCCATCGTTAAATACGAACAGGAAGACTGACAAGGAAAAATCTTCTGATCCTTGGGTAGGGGTCAAAGATTGCAGATACCTAAGGCTCCCAAACAGGAAATGATTGCAAAATGCCAGTGCTGCTCTATATTGCTGTTGAAGTCAATTAAGTTGGTAGCTCAACTGCTAAGGGTCTTTCCCTCTCACAGAGAATGAGGACCCTAGAAATATTTAACTCAAAGGTCTAAGATGCAGGGTTCAATTCCACTTGAGTGGGGAAAGGGGGGCTCAGATCTTTTCCTCCTCCTTCACTCATGACACTAAGAACAACGTCTTTCTTCCACGACAATTTATTGCATAATGAACATAGAACTTATTACACTAAGGAAAAATACACATATACATAATTAAGTCAATTAAGATTGAAGCTAAGAAACTTGCTTGAAATAGGGCAGTAAAATAACAAGAATCTTAACCGGAGAAAAGAGGTGTGATTTCCCTGATATAACTTCCATTTGCATGCTTTCCTATTATGTTTGTTATCGCAGTTATCGTACGTGATTTAATTCAATTCTAAAATAGTGCTATCGCGTACGCCCTATGAACATCAGTGATTGCTCTAATCGTTCGTAATAGTGGTTTGTGTCGTCAATTACCTTCAGTTTTTACGTTTTCAAGTACCTCATTCGAGAATATCCCCCAGAATAAAGATTATCGATTTAATACTCCGGACAAGATATGTTGGTTTAAGAATCTAAACACATGACATACTTTTTCCAATTTAGGGCTTAAGATTGCAGTGGATATATTTTTATATATTAAGCTGAATTACGAGGGCTTTCACTTATGACCTATTGGAGAGCAGATGCATAGATGGCGTCACCATCGAGTAGCACACTCGGCTACGCCGAGTTTATCACTTCACGTGGCTCAAGAAATTGACATTGCCCTTCGATATGCCTCTGTTACTGCAAATGGTTATTGTAATATTTATTTTTATAAAAATAAAAATATATCTAAAGCTTGGTGTAATTGCTTTCTTTTAAGAAGAGCGGGACCAGATTTGAACGAATGTTAAGTCACATCCATGGATCGGGCTTGAGGGATCGAGGCGGAAGAATCGAACTGATAGGGAACTGACTGAACTGGGGAATTAGGTGGTAGAAATAGAGCCAGTGGGTCGCACCAGTAGGACCAGACCAAAAACGTACGGCGTGCAGTAGTTTTTCCCTCGCCCAGCGAGTAACAGAGATTATTTAAGCGTGTGCTTGTTATGCGAACATTATAATCATAGCAATTGGTAACTGATTTATCAGATTTTCGTGCTTAAGATATATTAAGACAAGTGAGATTTCAAGAATAAAGTTATGATTGATTTTAGCCTTTTAAGGATATCCGAATATGAAGAACTTTTAAGTTAAATTAAGTTAATTAAAATTAGCAAATGCAATATTTTCCCACTGTAACGAGGTGAATGCGTTCAATCAAAAGAGGTCGATCAACGAGAATATTTTCTTTTCAAAACCTCGGCAAAATACTGGTTTTGCTTACTCCGCATTGTAAAACATTATTCCGTTATCGTGAATTTCATATATAAGTATAAAAAGAGGAAATAGTGAGGGTTTTTAAAAATCTACCTTTCCTGTTGGAAAAATCTACCGTGGAGTATTACTAGTGTTGAAATGATACCTGAGAAATGTTTCTTTCTCGAGAAAATGTATCGTTATTCATTTGGTATCGTTGCTCCGGAATCTCACCTGCACTGTAAAGAATTCTGTTCAAGTTTAAATGCTTTGTTTACTCAATTATTGAAATTTAGAAGGAATTTGCCATTTAAGGGAACACATGGCGGTTATTGATTACCAATGGCAACGGGTGTAGTTAGTAAAAAGGCAAGGGCACGACTGAGCAGCGTGGTTAACAGATAGACAGGAATGAGAGATATCAGACCTACAGTTCCATAAGGGATTTATTTTGCGTAAGTTACATTGTTTAAATGTTCATGTCATGACTAATTTTTGTCACTCTAACGCGTGCACTTGCTTACTGTAGTAGCTTTGAAAAGATTAGCTAAGATAAGCGTTATGTAATAAAAAAGATGGACATTTTGAATAAATTAGTCTGCTAAGAGTTTGTAAGTGTTCCAAATACTTGAGTCACAAGAAAAGCGATCGAAAGAAATGAGCTAAGCGACAACGATTTGTATCTAGAGCTAGTGATCAGACAATGTCATCTAATGCATGTTTGTCTTATAGAAGTAAACTCATTAAAGCCAGACGACGCTGTCATTTCGTTACAGCACATTCACCACTTATAAGCTGCATGTCAAGTGGCGACGATATTTTCTGTGCAGAATTAAGCCTGGAGTTTGGTAAATGAAGGTAAGAGTATTAATATTTCTTTCACCATGACAAAAAGGGTGTATTAAGGAACGTATGGGAAAATATTTGACGAAAAATGATGGCTAATTCAAATTCTGTATCAATGTGTCTTCTTGTCATACACATTTGAGCGTGATTTATAGAAAACTAGTACTTTTTTATTTCGCTTTCGTCTCAAAAATTGTCTCTTTTAATCAAAGCAAAAAGCTCTACTTTTTTCTTTATGATATTTTATCCTTACGACACAACTGCACTCAGGCCTCACGCTTAAGGACATCGCCCATGTTCCACCCTTGTTCGCGTGAAATTTTAACATATCAGTACATGAGGTTAATTTACCGAAAACTAATCGCTTCACCATTTCTTTAAGATTGTTATTTTAAAGGTTTTGACTGGTCGATGGGAAAGAAAAAATCTGTCTTTGTTTGATGAAATTTTTGGAAATATCAAATTGGTCTATTTTAGGCACACCAGTCCTGCGGAGTTTTCCATCGATTTTGCATTTGAAAGAAAGAAAACAATAGGATAAGGGCTAAAAACTAATACAAAGAGGAAAAATTACATTTATTCAACACTGTCACTACTGACAGATCAATAATTTTGGAGACAATATCTCTATCAAATTTATTTCCAAAAAGTTGGTAGCAATGTAATTGTGTGCAACTCCTTTGGAAAAATATCTATTGCCTTAAAGTGACTGCTGCTTTTTTTGTAGAGCCTGACGACTATGAAAGTAATTTAAAAACTTTATGGCGTGATCCTTACTCTACCTGTGAGGCCCTGTTGTTATGAAATATAGCATACTATTTGTTTACTTGGCTCGATGTCAACCACAACAACGCTGTTGGTGTGCGATTTTAATCAAACTTGCAATTATTTTATGAAATTGTGGCTATGAAGAGGACAATTTTTCACTTTGAATATCTTGTTATCGCCAATAAACACTTATTTCATGTTTAAAATAATTTTTCTGACGGTAAACCTAGGGGTTACTTGAATTAATCTTGAATGCCATCGGACTTAGTGTCGCAACATGTTAGCAGTAAAACATAAAAACTCCTAAAAAATCCTTATTAAAATCGGAGCAAAAAATCTACGTCTTAAATCTAAGGAGTTTCCTAAAACAAAAGGTGGTTTGTCAATCAAAGTGTTCCCTATTATTATTTATCATAAATTCATGTTTTCCAGATGTTAATGAAGCCTCCTTCCATACTCGCATTTACCGCGCTTCTCCTGCGGATTGTTTGTATAAGTCAAAGCGCTGACGAAGAAGAGTGGCTCCATGACAATATTCAAGGGCTTTCAGAGAACGATAGTTTTGGGCCCGTGGTCCATCCTTGTTTCAACACCACTAAGAATCAAACCGTCACCACTCCGGAAGGTCAAAAAATCCTCTGTTTGGTACCTTCTGAGGATGACCTGGTGAAAGACCTTGAAGCGTTGGGCGGGTTCAACAGGCGTTATACGGCCGTCACCAAAGAACAAGTGGACATGTACTTTGAGGATCCTTTCAAAACTGACTCAAAGCCGATCGAATGGGAAAGTAAATTCACTGGAAAACGCCGCCGTTCCATACATGAAAACGAAGAACGCTCCGCCAGCGATGAAACGCTCGAACGAAAAAAGAGAAGTGTGAGCGTAGGTGTTCAGAAATGCGAAAAGAAGGCCACTAAAACATCTGAGAACTTCTATCAACTCTGTGATGAATGTTGGTATATCACACAGCTGCCGCCGAATAAGTTTCCTCGGTACATCAACGAAAAAATTTGTGGCACAACCGGCGCATCCCTGATGGATATCTGTGCCGGTAATACAGGCTTTTGTATCCAAAAAGAAATTATCCAAGATCTCCTTATCCAGACCAACCAGTATGAAAAGATTCCGTCACCTGATCCTCAGTACAGCGTGGTCTACAAGCAAGTCTGGAAGCCATTCAGTCAGAAAATCAGAAGCTGCTGCCAGTGTCAGTCCTTTACGCCGTAGTCTGCAGGCTCAATTGGAGAGGAGGGAGGAGAGGTAGTTACGAGGAGTTATTTGTAGAAATTTGGAAACCATCACTAGCATAATTTTTGTCCGATGTAGAGGTATTCTTCGGACGTTCATCCTGTTGCATGAATCTTTCAAGTTCCGTAGAGAATATATAGTTTCTCTTTATGTACATGCGAAGATAGTATACCCTTTTATCCTGTGGGTAACTTGCAATAAATTTATTGAAATCCATTACTAATTTTTCAGAATATGGAGGCTACATTTATAATCCCTGACAGTAGGGGGGGGGGGGTTGGGTGGGTCCTCTGTTAACCCCCCTATATCCCTCATTTTCCCAACCACATTACCGCTGAACAAAATGTGTCTTTTCTCTAAAGGCTCATGTGACTCAGTATGATCACTAGTTTTTGTTACTTTGACAATTCGCTTAGAAAAAACTAAGAAAGGTCGTTGGAAAACTCACCCATGACTGATTACGAACACAACTGCAATCGTTTAGTTTTGAATTGCTCTATGGTATACTCAGATCATATAAATAAATAAATTCCTGTATAATCCTTCCGTTTTATTTTGACATCCAAACAAGTCATGAGCACTTTATTTTCCTAAATCATTCTAAGCAGCTCATGACATTCTACGACCTTTACTACATTTAGGCAGTTCCAAAAGCAGTTAGAACAAAAAATGTTTCCCTCACATCGACAATCTTAATAATCCCCACAGTATTAACTGAACGCTTCTCATCAGCTTATTCATTCTTGTTTTTCATATTACTACGTTCCCACCAATAGCGTAGCTCCATTTTCTGTATATAAATCAAAAACAACCTACAATTCCTCTTTTCGCTCCGACGAAGGGCTAAAGCCCGAAACGTCGGCTTTACAAACTCTTTACGAAGGTCAGTTTACATTATCAACTCAGTAGTTAAAACCAAATTATCTATGTAATACCGCCTCACAGTTTCTTTAGAAGCTTGCTCGCCTTATAAGATTTATTTTGGGCAGTTTCCCTTTCAAAATTTTACCACAGCTGAAAGTCACAGCAACTACGAATCTTTTGCGTGTACGGTTCCCAGACCTGCTTAAAAGCTTTGAAATATAGCTGAGGATTTGGGGAATCCACCTCCACGTATTTTCCAGTACTAACTAGGAAGTCAATTAATATAAAACGCTGTATGCACATTCCGTGTTCCATGTTACAGCACAACTTGTCCCTTTTCCGACTTGGAGTTTCTTCATCGCACGCAACTTCATTGATATAACGTGGAAATCGACTGGAACTTAGTTTGGAAACTCGTTGACACTCGGTGCACAATCGGATCATTCCGGTCTCCGTTCGACCACCTCGGTAGTCGCAACGAACTTTCTTTGAACTCACAATGTTGTTCTCAAATACTTCGTTGTGTGACACAGCTTTTCTATTACGTGACAAGTATGTCTTTTTCCGTGAAAATTCTTTCCTGTTGCGTGACAATGAAGACTTAAAATGATTCCATATGATAAGGAACGGTTTCTCTTCACCATTTGTTACAGGTGGTTGAGGGCCAGGAAGTAGATTGGTGAAATTCTCAGCTTCGCGTTCCGTCACCGCTGCATAATACTTATTTAACCCTCCTATGCTTTTCAATTGCTCCCTCAATTCTTCCTCTGTAGGAACCATGCACAAAATTAATTTCTTGCCTCCAAGATTACTATCATTGCTGATAGATTCGTTACACGGGCGACTTATTGCCTGGTCACCACGGTACTGCACAACACGCGTGGGATGACGCTTGGATGGGTCATTGACAAATCCATGCGTGCACAAGAAAAACGTAATTAATGAAAATGAATAAACTATTTCAACCTGAAGAAATGAAACAGGAAATATAAAAGTTACCTTAGGTGTTGCATAGTTAAATTCAATTCTACAAACCCAGCAAGAATTTTTTTCTATTTTTTCTGGTATGAATTCCCGAAAAACAAATCACACTAATTAGGAATGAAGTTAATTTACTCAGTACAGACCGTGAAAAGGAACAACCAAAAGCAGTTGAATCCGTGGGAGAAATTTAAGTTTCTTTTTTTTCGAGGGTTAGTGTCATGAATAGGCGCTGTGCCCATTACGTTACTAGAAAAAGCAACATTTTTTCGTTTTTTATCAGATATCAGTAGCATGTCTCGGTTGTAAAAGAGAGAAAGGGTTAATTTGCATCCAAGATAAGATGTGAAAAAAGCCTGATGTACGCTACCTTCAGTAAGATATCATGTAATGGCTAAGAATAGATAGGATTGAATTTTACCACCCGGTACATTACAAAAAGCATCCAACAGATGTACGTGACTCCAAAGCTGGTTCTTTCGTTTTCAAATTAACCCTCCGACACAACTATCAAATTAAGGTATCTGTATAATGTACTGTATACTGTTTTAATACTAAAAATGATAGACGTTCTTACCTTCGGACGCATTTTGAATGATACAGCTAACTTTTCTGTACGTACACGAAAAAACGTTGCTAAAAGACAATGTGACCTATTCAGTGTATGCCACAGGTTTCCCAAATTTTTTCACCTGTCGTCAGAAAAGGAGGATCCAAAATGAGCACACAGACAATGGCAAATATGTGATGACCCAGCTGATGAAGGATACACATCCCAGATTGCTAAACAAACGAAAAAGGCAACAAGCGGTTACCTTACTAAACAGCATTGGACAGCTGATCCGGCAAAAGTTGCCACTTTATTTGCGGATCGAAAATCTCGTTTACTCAAAGAGTGCCACCATTGATCTCAAAAAAGAAAATTGATTCATCACTACAGTTTTCATACCTTTTCCTTCCAAAGAAAAACAAAACAAAGCAAGAAAACAGAGTTAATTTGGTCCAGCTTCAAAGAAAGAATACAACAACTTTTAGGTATTAGTTTTTCAAGTGTTTGGGAACTTGCATTACGATTTAAACACGAAACTAAATATTCCGCGTTCACGTTAACATTCTGGTGCCATGGAGGTGCTACTGCTGAGAACGCCAAATCGGAATTGTGTCCGACTGTCCTCGTAATAAAATTTCATTAAAAGACAGGAGGAGTACAATAATTTCCGAATTCAAACAAAAAGCATATAGTAGAGTGTAAAGAGGGGGCTTTAGACAATTGTCGGTATATGAGGGGGATCGTTAGAGTACTAAAAGGCTTGGGGGGGAGATAAAGTAAATGTTGTCGGTACAACCAAAATCCTCCAACTGTCCACCCCCCCCCCCCCCCCACCGGTAAATAAT
The DNA here is from genome assembly GCF_964200805.1 of Pocillopora damicornis. NCBI lineage: Eukaryota > Metazoa > Cnidaria > Anthozoa > Scleractinia > Pocilloporidae > Pocillopora > Pocillopora damicornis. The sequence continues at coordinate 33,693,735 of NC_142671.1, forward strand.
GACTGGTCCCTGACGTCATTCACAAATGCCTTTCTCAGAAAAAACGACAAATGCCACACTTTCCGAATATTATTTTCAAGCAAAATTGAACATTAAAAGCTATGGGAAATATACACCCTACACGAGCTAGACGATTCTATTTTCGGAAAATCCTCCTGAGGCGATCACCATTTCAAAACACTCCCAAACATATCATGACGACGTCACAAAACACATCCGTCGTCCGCGCCTACAAGAGCCAGACAAAAACACCGGATTTCCTCATCACCGAGTGAAACCGTCGGGCGAAGTGGGAAATTATAGATCTAGAACTGACGCAGGAGTTATCTGAAATTAAAAAAACAAAACAAAACAAACCCCCCCCCCCCCCCAAAAAAAAAGTCCGCTTCCCACCCATGCGAATTTAGTGATGTTGAAGTACGTCGGTCTGTAAAGATAGTATTATTAATCAGAAAATAGGATGATGGACCAAGAGAATTGCAAGAATTGTAAAAAGTAACATGAATGAAAAAAATCATACAGTACATTGGTCAATTCAGTCATTCAAAGCATTCTTTTACCTAAAGCAGGAAGTGACACCAAAAGGGATAAGCTGTATACTTTTAGTTCCAGAATAAACACGCTTATGAAGCAACAACAACAGGAACATCAACGTAAGTGTAACCTTTGGTCAAGCAGGAAATCACATTGGCGTATGTCCCGTGCTCTGTCTCTAGGACGTTTCTAAATTAGATCCCTCTCAAACCTTTACGTAGCTGCAGGACCACATAAGGAGATCATATACGGACAAAAAAAACATTAAAAATAAAACAAGGAAACACTATGATCTTGGCTTCTAGACACACTTAATTCCATTGGTTATTTTCTTTCCGCGTTGTCGTTTCCACTCGCAAATATGCCGGAAACCAGAGGCGAATGGGAATGTCCCTAATTACAGGACTGCATAAGACCGCGCTCTATAAATACTAGTTAACTTTCCGCCGAACGCTGTCGCGAACTTTGTCGGCGGACTGAGCTGAAGAAGTCAAGATTTCTTCTGTCTGAAAGATTCTGAAACAGAAAAGGTATGTCATATTGAACCTTACGGTATTAATACCCATTCTATATCTATATCAAACCTTCACAACGGCAAGTTAACGTTCGCGCTCTTTGGTCCAGTAAATAACAGTGTGAATTACCCATTAGTTTCGTTTCCTTCTCCTTCGCGTGGCTTTATTCCCAGGTCAGTATTTCTTCATGGACAAAGAAAAAGACCAAATTTTTAGTTCAATAAATGGTTCTGGAGATAAATTCCGCACAGCCAGATACTTCAACTCCAATTGCTGATCTTAAATCTTACTTTTACTGTCAATTATTTATTTTAGAATTGGACCGATCAGACTCCGTAAACAAAAAATGGACTTTAAAATATTGGTAAGAACTCTGAATGTCTCTTTTCATAATTAAGAGTAATCAAAAATTAATGTAATCTTTGTAACTGAAACTTGGCGTCATCATCCTGAGGTGGGAACAGAAAAAGCAGTTGGCAGACTGATCAGTCACTTCCGGAAAATGAACGACATCCTATGAGAGAGAAAAAATTGTACCGTGACATTCCCTTTTTTCAGTAGAAATTAATTCTGCCTGCCCATTGTATAAAAACCATTAGCACCTACTATCGACCATGAATCATGTTAGTCTAAAAGTGCGTTATGAGTCTTGACGATTGTTTTCTAGCTTTTGTGAGATCACCGATAATGTTGGCAGTAAACTAGCTTGTAATGAAACAAAACATCCTAAATAAATTTTTTCCTTCTTAAAACAAATTCAAGTTAATTTCATAATTTCTCGTCTGCAGTTAGCTATAACCGCCATGGCTTTTTCCGCCTGTCTGAAATACGCAATGGCCAGTGGCATTCCCTCGGCCGCGGAGCATCCCACAGCTGAGCCAAATGTAAATCAGACGGATTTGGTGTTTACATCACTGACACTTGTCCGTTTTAAGCGACAGAACCCACAATTTTTTCGTTGCAAGCGCCACAGCCGTGCACAGCTGATCCGAAAACTGAACAGGCTTGGTAATCAACGAGGGGGAGGTTATGGTGGTTATAATCGACGTTTCATGGCACTGACCTGGAAGGATGCTCGAAAATTCCAAAACCTTGTCACAACTGTGAGCACTTCTCCACTTAACTTCTCTATTATCAACAATCTCCCTCTTAGTGCTCCGAGTAAAGCAGGTACACTGATGTCACGCACCGATTGTCATGCAACGGAGAATGAGCTACTACGCATGTGCAGTGCATGTCCTGCTGTCACTTTTTTGGGTCACGATAGGATACCTTCCTTCATCAACGAGGTCAAGTGCGGACAAGGAATGTGTTCACATGGAGTGCTTGGCCATTGTCAAGCAGCGGTAATGCTCCAGCAATTTCTATACAAGACAGGGCGGTGTAACCCAGTCACTGGATATGAAGAATTATTGCCCTATACCCAACCAATACGCGTGTGTTGTGAGTGCTTGGTCTTCCCCATTGGTTAAATATCACACGAAAGTCAAATACGCATCGCAAAGTCAGAAGTACCTAGATAAAACACGATCGTGGTATTATTTGTTGATCATTCAAAAAAAATTAAATTCACTGTAAGAATAGTAATAAATTACTTAATTGCAATAAAAAAAGTATAATTGTGTTCATGTCGGTAGTCCAATCATAAAGGGGGTAAGTTTCTACTGGGAAACTGTGGTGCTGCGTCGGTGCGAGAGTGTAGCAAGGTAATTTGGTATTATCAACTGAGTCGATAACGTAAATTAGCCACCGTAAAGCTGACATTTCGAGCATTAGCCCTTCGTCAGAGATTTAATTAATCGGTCTAGTAGCCTAGTATCGCGACCGGTAACTATGTCAAGATTGGACGTTGCAGAGTAGTGCACAATAACAAAGGAGCCATTCTGTTCTGTTACAAGGGGAAATGGGCTAGAGGCTGAGGGGAAGGTGAGATGAGTATTTCGTACACCAAACCAAGCACATCCCCTTCTATTCAAAATTTTCCCAACATTTGCTATACGTAGTTCGCTTGCACAAGAAACCTCTTAGTGACCATTTTCTCCGTGATCGATCTTTTACAGAGCATGTAGAAGCAGTTGTTCTATAGAATTGTCACACACGAAGAAGTTGCGTCAAGTCCTCTCCCGATGAAACCATTAATTGTGAAAACCCACCCACCTTCCTCCCCTACGGATATCGTGTCTGCAACTAAAGAGTTTTTAAGAGCAGCCTATTAAGATGCAAATTGATATTTTGGCGTAAAACGATATATGAATTGCTAGGAATTGCGAAAAGCGGATCACATTTTATACCTCGAAAACACATATTATACCGATCATCTTTGCCAAAGGCTAGAAAACCTGCACAGAACAATGCTTCAAACATAACATCAGTTAACTGAGCAGATATACTTTACGACAAAAAAATTAAAACGTGCTGATAATTTTGAAGAAAATATTGCAATATTGCTTAATGCCATGAAAATTTTAATGAGCCAGCAAATTTGAAGAAATGGCGCATTTGACTTATGAAAGGGACCTCGGTTTGTCTTTGTTGGAGCAAGAGCAAACAAAACAAATGATTTCCAGTTTTCTTGGAAAGATAATTTAGTTTTATCAACTGAGTTGACAAATAAATATAAACTGGCCACCGTATATAGTTTCAAAGATGATGTTTCGAGCGCTAGCGCTTTTCCATGATTCGCTCTGACGAAGGGCGAACGCTCGAAATGTCAGCGTTGAAACTCCTTATGGTGGCAAATTTACGTCATCGACTCAGTTGATAAAACCAAATAATCTTGTTTTACTCTTTCACCGACGCAGCACTACAGTTTCTTTCTTTAAAACGCTGTTTTAATTCTGATTTATTCTTTCAATAGAATACTCTTCAAGTTTCCGTCTTGATTAGTAACTAAAGTAATATTCTCAGCGACCTATGCTTGAGTGTGTACAAGGGGAATCTTATTTGCATTCACTCATCCTCCCGCACGTCTGCGGGTAAGTACAAAAGGCTAGTGACAATATATTTGTCGCATACATTCGGTCTTATTAATGATTTTCCTTCCTACAGTATCTCTCTCTCTACAGTTTTCACCCACCAAACCTTCCCTATTTCCTCTCTCCTGCTGTTGACAATGTTCAGCTGTATCCCCACTCTCACTATAAAAGAGTGACTCAGACCGGCTGGCATAAGTAATCACGCAGTAAGCTAAGCCTCGGCTTTTAAGTGCAATATAAAAAGAAAACTTAAGAGCTGATGTAGTTCCAGCAGTCTCAAAGGTTGGTTACTTTTCTTAGTTATAAATATCCGCACTACGTATTTTCTGCCTTTTTAACTTATCAAAAGCAGGTGGTAATGTTGTACGTCAAATTTGGTTGTACAAGGTGTACCACTCATTCTTATTGGCTTATTGGAACTCACAACGAATGTGAGCAGAACAGTCAAAATCTATATAGTCCCTTGACAAAATTACATGCTATTGTTCTTTTGAGGACTTTTAAAATGTTCTCGCCAAGTATTGTTAAGTAGAGAACAAATAACATGCGAATCAAGAACAAGTATCACGCCATATTTGAACAATTGGCTATTTTGTACCATAAAAAAAACCTGTTCAACTCGTCGGCTGCGGGTGTGACGCTTTTCTATATGTCTTGCTTTTTCCGCCTTATCATAAATGCGCAGAAAATGAAGCATGAAAAAGCAGTTGGACAATAAATAACTTATTAGAAGTTCCGGTTTGTTGTATCATGGAGTATTTTTACTCGTCGTTTGTATTATATTTTTACTCGTCGTTTGTATTATATTCTTACTCGTCGTTTGTATTATATTTTTACTCGTCGTTTGTATTATATTTTGTTTCGCCCTGCAGGCAGTTGTCAAACTACGGTACAACTCGTAAAAAAATACTGAGTGATACTAAGCCGAAACGTCTAACAAGATTTAGTTATTTCCTGTTTGTCATATACCCTTCAATATAACTTCAAGTCATGTTTATCAGTATGTGTGTAAATGGTATTTACCCAGTTCTGTAAGAGTTATTTTTATAAAAGAGTATTCTTACACCAGAGTCTTGTAAATACATACATTCCAGTATAAAACCCCTCGTTATGATCCACCCAAAAATGGCCTCGTAAATATGAGGAAGACTATGTCTCCGACTCCCCAGCCCCCATATACGCTGCAATGATCGATACAAAGGTTGCTACGGTTTTTGACATTTTTAATATTGAGTAGCGAAAAATTTGATTGGATAACTCACTTGATTATTTAATTTTGATATTTTGCTGAGCTGGCCAGTTGACAGTCGAAGCTTTCCACGCATGCATCTTTGTGTGTCCTAAGAGCAACTCGCCCAAACTTTGAAAAACCAGTGAACAAGAGCGATGTGTATCTTACGATATTCCATGAAGGTAGGACTTAATTAAGATTTCAAGCATGTGCTTGTCATACTTGGGGGATAGACAGCGACTCATTTTAAACAATTTTTGAGGTGAAATCCGAAATTGCAAATAGCTCCGTGCTAATGGCCAAACTACGATATGATCAGAAGGGGAATTATTAAGATAATCTCTTGATACGATACATCCTTTACAAATGCAACCAAAAATAGCTACATCTTGCGGAAATGAAACAGAAGAAAAGTCCACGAAGCTATAATAGAGACCTTAAGCGGTCAAGACAGCAATACTGAGGAAGACGTCGATTGAAAAAATTGAATTTACGTTAGCAGTTAATTTCGTAAGTGGCTGGATGTGTCTTCCGTCTCTTACGGTGCCACATCTTAACTTCAACATAATGTCTCTCCGTGAGCAAAGTTAAGTTCCAAATAGAAACTTAAATAATTTGCCATTGGATATTCAGTTCTCGGCAGACCACGCAAAATTTGGTGATTCACCGGTTGTTGCTTTGCATAGGGACGACCAAGAAATGTACAGACGTTAAAAACGCACGTGCTGAGCCACTTTTTTGGCCATCAGATCTTTTGTTTTGCCACGTCCTCGTTGTTGAGGCCGTCGTGATTTTCTCAAGGTCTCTATAGTATATTTACTCAAATAAGGCCTTCAGCTAAGCACTCGCTGACTCAGACGTTGATAACTGTTCGGAAGAAAAATATGACTCAGTAAAGTCGTCGCAATAGGAAATCGCGGCTTGAAACTCTGCATTCTTCCTTGACGAACTACGTGTATGTAGCGTATATGTTTGGGAGTGTCGCCATTAGGCGTTGCATTCGAAAGAAATCAACCTTGGCTGCAAAATAGACCACTATGCTCGTTAGTTAAGAGATTTTAAAGTGTTCTTTATAATGCGCTTAAAGCGAGTTAACCACTGTGGCACATAAAACTAAGGAAACACCAGACCACATCGCGATCATTGCTTGGCGGAAGAAATCCGAAAAAGAATTTAAGCAAGCAAATATCGACCAAAGCGCGAGTTTCTATTGTATTGCAATACCGATCCATCAACGTTCATGTTTTTTTAGACTTTTTTCAAGGTTGATCCACTGCCAACATTAACTGCACGAGCTAGGGTTTGTGAAATGGTAACACAGAACACTACTTGAATTATTTGTTATTCTCATCGCTTTAGAATTTTATATCGTACATATAAGAATCAAACCCTCTGATAACAGCAAAGAGGTGGCGTGTTCAACGCCTAATATGCATTCAAGAGCCTACATTTCCGTGCCACCAAATCTTGATTTTCGTAGCTATATGGCATTATATTGCAATATCTATAGTAAAGTTTGAGCATGGCTGTCTCCAGCTTAATATCGCCGGATATTCAGATGTCCGGATTATGCAAACCTCGCAATAAAAAAAGCAACTTTCCCAGCGTTTGTGGCAAGAAGTTAGCGAATGTTCTGCCTTTCCAATACCTCAGCTGCCGATTAGAATGGTAACGTTACATACCTGGTTGCCTGAAATTGGTAAATTCGGGCAAAGTCCCTCGCGAAATTTACTTGCAATCGAATAAACATTACAGATTGAAAACAGAGTGGCTTTCAATGGCCAAAGATAGCACGCTTCTCTCCGCAAGCAATACGCTTGGTGCATTAGCGAGCCAGTAAGGAGCCGAGAAAGACAGGTCTTATCTTTTTCGTTGGCGATACAACTAAAACTCAAGATAAACAGATGAGAGCACCTTTGCCAGTGCCAGAATTTAACCACTTAGAGCTCTCTAACCTATCAAATCTCTATCGTGATTGTTATCTTGATAATATTCCAATCATGGGTTCGTTGTTAAAAAAGATACGATGACGTTTAGGTATTTTGTCTGATGAAGCTACCTTGTGCATAAGCACTTTGTTAAGAACTTGTAATGAAGTCTTGGGGAGGGGGGAGGGTGAGGGGTGATATCTCGTGAGGTGAGAGATTGGAACAGGAAAGGGAAGAGAAAAATACAGATCTTAATCATTATTACCAATCAACTGATCGAGCAGCCTTTAGAGCAGGATCAGCAAATAATTGTTTTTTGGGAGGTAACCAATTTTGGACTCATTTGTATCATTCCTTTGATTTCTTTGGCATTTTCTTCAGAAGATGGTGAATTAAAAAAAATATGTGTACTGTCTCTGTACATTTTCTTGGATGATTTATATCTGGAAAGCCAAGGCTGTCAGCAGTTACAATCAGTTGACATTAATTATCAGTCATTCACTTCATGCGATTTCCCTTCTCTTGCGGGGTGAAATTTTAGAAGTATATTTTGTTCATTGAGATAAGCTCAACCCTTCCTTCCTAATTTTTTCTTTTTCCACAGGTCCTTCTTCTTATCTGTCAACTGCCCTTGCTCACAATACAGGACGACGACAAGTGCCAAGCGATCACAGTGGCCGAAGCTAAGGACCATCTAAGGCTAAATGGTGGGGGGCCTTTGGGTGCATTTAACAAAAACTACATGGCCTTTACATTAGACGAAGTGAAAAGAAACTTTAAAAACCTGATCACCATGCAGCCAGGAAACTTCTCGGCTTTGGCCACCTGGGCTCCTTTAAGTTTCCCCGCCTCTTTAGGAATAGGAGAATGCATGAAAGATTCAGGAGACTGCGAAGGGTGCGGCGTCGTAACAGACCGGGGCGTGAACTTTTATCCGCGCTACGTAAGCGAGGTCAATTGCAACAGCTTAGGCAACGGTTGCGGGCAGAATCTTGGAAAATGCGAAGCAACAGTTATGACGCAGAAGTTCTTCAAAGGGACCTGCAAAACGGATTTGCAATTGGATTTTTATGACATGAAAATGTGTTGTCAATGTATCTTGCTCTGATGCAATGGCAAGTGAAAACTTGGTCAAGTGACTCTTCCAACCAACCAATCGGGTTTAACGAGTACGAGCTTCTGCCATTTTCTTGGCTGCAATCTTTGACAAATTTGTACCGTAAAGTAGGTAATAGAAGTTAGAGTGATTCCGATGGTCGTAGTAAAAAGAATTTTCCAATCTCTTGCATACAAAATGATTAGTTTTACATGTGTATTGTCTTTTTAACCTGTCCTCTCTCGTCCAGGCAAAGGAAACACGCGGGTGGAAACTAAGTTCGTGTTGAGTTTTACCAGTATCAGTGTAACGTAACAACAGAATGAAAATTACTAACATTAAACGAAATGGTATTTGTTTGTTTGAGTTGATATTAAGTTACTAACGACGGTTTTACTTAGTTATTTGGACAGCAAGAATTTGATAATCATCATTAAAAAGTAAAATGTTATACCTCGCATGAAATGCTTCAGTGATTATAACGGCAGGTTTTCATAAGCAATAGACATACCAGGGACGTAGTCCCCGGTGGCAATTGTCAAGCTGGGTGTTCTGTTCAGCTCGGTCCCCGGCGCATCTGTGATGGGTCGCCGAAGTGATAAAATTGGCAAAACATGTAAATCGAACGGGTGCAATTTTTTAACCACTCCATCTGTTACTATGGATCGTGTCGTGTTACTAGAGTGCCAGTTTTCGCTTGCGCTTGTGCTGGTGATATGGCGCGAGAGAAGAAAGAGGAATATGGAGACGAGGGCTTGTAGAAAGTATTGGGTGCTACTCATGCTTCAAGGACAGACACAGCCAGTATCACGCTTTGTTCGCAGTATTGCGACGTCGTGACCAGAATAGTTACGGTATTGTGGGAAAAATGGAGTTCTTACGTCAAAGATTTCCTCGTTGGCCACCTAGCACAAAATATTTTCATTGCCAACAACCGCCAGCTTGCCTGAAAAGTTGAACTGAGCCTGTGATCAATTCCCTGAGACCGATTAATGTTCACATTGTCTCGGGCCGTGCTTGCGGTCAGTCCTAGGCACGTTTGCAGCGTACGAGAACCAGGCTTAAATGCAATCCCAGCACGAAGAAATCCCGGTAGATCGAAAAAAATACCATTTATAAATAGTGCGACTTGAAGCTAAACAAAATTTATAATCGGCTTAAGTTAATGGCAATTACATTTACCTTAGGAAAAAAATTTATTAAAACGAGTAATTGGACAGAGTTATTAGACTGCCACTGACCTTCATCTGCTTTAAAAAACAATAGCCATAGAAATGACAATTCTCATCACTCGGCAGATCTTTTGAAACTAATTGAGTGCAGTTTTCCGGTCACCTCTTATATGAATCCGGTGTCGCTTTTCAATGCATATATCAGTACTTTCTATTCCAGCATATTGAACAGAAAATACGCGGCGAGGGTAAACGATCTTATCATCAGGAGGGTCCAGCTTTGGTAAGAGATCGTATCGTATCATCTAAATTACAAGAAAACCAAGGGAAAATTATAGGTCCTATAAGTTTTCTCTTGAAAGAAACTGAAAACCACTGCATAGTAGAATTACTTATTGAACTTTCAAATTTAAAAGCAGGTATGGCGAGACTTAATTAAACCTCAGCTACTGATTAATCTACTGCATACAAATGCTGAGAGAACAACACACACAAGCCAACCTCATTTTAAAGAAATATTAAAAAAATTGATTTATTTTCATTATTTTGGAAATCAAATTAGATTAAGAATTTCCGAGGTCACCCTAACATCCATCAAACCGTGAAAGGCCACTCCGAATATTTGCACTTATTCGAACTGATTACTAAAGACCCTCGTAAACTGAAATGAGATGTAAGACATAATCGATCGCTGTTTGACAAAACATGCTCAAATAACTTATACGTACCCACCACGGAACGTCGTAATTAATGACATTTTTAATTCAAGAGGTTAATGCAAGAACACTACTCAGAGTTGTCAATAGAAAAAAAAAGTTCTACATTGGACGAGCCTCAGAGTACAAAAGGAAATCATTATTGTCCTTTTTTCATATAGGGGAATATCAGTGCTGAACTCCTTGCCATCCGAAATGCGGAGTCTTTCAAAATATGCAATTCTTAAACACAGCTAGAGGAATCACCTTGTAAAAAATTTTCTTTGTCGAAAGTAATCCTTTTTTTGAGTTTTCTGCAGCAGCCGACATATTGTTTATAATAGTTTCTACAAATGTAACACACATTACTGTTAAATTATTAATTTTTTTTTCAATCTTTTAAAACATTGTTCAATGTAATCAGGGCGGAAGATTCCTGATGGGAAGTCCTTATAAAGATATTGTTTCGTTTAATATTGTATTGCTCACACTTTGGTTATAACTACCGCTTCGAAAATCAAACTACCTTTTCCCTTGTAAGCTGCTGATAACTGACAAAAAGCCGATCTAGGAAGACTGAGAAAGGCGATTTTCCTAAAGAAGATAACACCTGAAGGTATTTCTAATTTTGTTTTGGTAAGCAAAGATGTTTAACCTAAGTTCTTGACATAACGGCTCAAAACTCACACCTCTCAAAATTAATTCACAATTTCAATTTCATGAAAAATTTTATACATGTAAGGAAAGCGAGTGAATCTTTACTTGTTAAGCACCTTAAAATTACTCAGATATATTCGAATCAGACCTTCGGATTTCCCGAAAGGGAACTATTTGTTAAGGTAGGACATACATTAAGTTCAAATATGGCAAGCACTTGGACAACTGCCATGATCTACGATGTCAAAAGCTAAGTGTGTAGAGAAGGATAAAGAAAGGTGGTAAATTTTCAGCTCGCTCGTCTATCTAGGAAAAGTTCAAGTGTTACACACTTGACATCAGCGTGAGAAAGAGCAAAAAACGTAAATCCCCAAGATAAATTTTCCTTTTCATTCATCGTTTTAGATGCTTCCTCGCTCACTTTTGTTTCCTGTTGTGCTTCTGCTTCTCTGGAGGATGATGGACATGATGGAAATGCCCACTGACGAGGTCACATTTATCAAAACTTTACGACATTTTGGAAGATCCCCTGGACCAATGGGATACAGCAACCCAAAGTACATGGCATTTACGGCCACGGAAGCGAGGCGTTTCCCCAACTTGGTGAACTTACACTCAGTGATGAGGAAATTACGAAATGGGCATCTTCCTACCACCTCGACATTTACAACATTAAACGTGACTAAAATGGATGACATAACCGGCGATGGCAACCATCCCAATAAGAGAGGAAAAGGAAGGAACAAAAGTAAATTTGTCAAGAGAAATACTATTTCACTTTCAGACTCACCGTATCCTATCACTACGATCTCCGGCCCTTGCGAAACGACTATTGGAGGGCTTCAAAAGCTCTGTTCGGTTTGTCCGGCTGTGACAGACCTGGGTCCGACCAGGAGCCCGCGATACATCAACGAACTGTTGTGCGGAGGAGATCAATTCTGTGGGATAGAAGGCGTGCAAGGAATTTGCCAAAACACCGTTATCATCCAGGATTTTCTGGTGATCACAGGTGACCAAATGAACGTGTATTCGCAACCCATCCGTGCATGTTGTGATTGCACTATATTTCCGTAACACACTGACTGTAAACAAGGGAGGATGAGAGAAAACCCCTCTCTTGCTGTAAATGGATGGAGCATTGACTTGAAATAAAGAATTCTTCACTCTCCCAGTCCTTACTTTGGACTTGAGTATATTAACCCTTTAACTCCCATCAGTGACCAAGACAGAATTTCTCCTTACAATATCAATACAATATCAATCAGATAAGTGATGAGAATAAAGAAGAATACCAATTTGGGAGTAATTAGTTGATCCATTCATTAAGTAAGCATCGGAGCACAAATCCGAAGGTCTTGGGTTCGATTCTTCATGGGGACTCAGAATTTTTTCTTTGTCCCGCGCTCGTGACAAGACAAAAAACAATCTTTCTATATTTTTTACCGAGCTCAAAACCTACTATCTCTATTATTTCTATCTACAAACATTATAAGTATTGTAAGGTTTACAGAAAGGAGAATTTCAAATTTGATCCGCGAGTTAAGGGCTTAAGTAGCTTTTGTCAAAAAATAAACGACGACATAGGCAGGCTGAATGATTTTTTTAGTACGTGAGAACCGCGTCAACCCAGAAAAATCGAACACGGAAAGTTTACCACATTCATTTTAATCACTCGTTTAGGGCTCTTTCCTTTGGGAGAATCCGGGTCAGGATTTCTGATCTGTGGCGTTCCTTTCGAGCAAATCCATTTTCAGATTAGTGATCTATCAAATCCACTCTGGACAAGGATTCATCGGATCACTGATCTGCGTGATCTAAAGACGGATAATTGGATCACTGATCTGCGTGATCTAAAGACGGATCATTGGATCACTGATCCAACACGTTCCTTCGGGCGAAGGATCCGAAATTAATCATTTTGCCCAGCGGCGTTCAATTTCCAATTAATAGGTACTTCATATATTGACCGGAAAGATTGCTGGCAATCGCTTCACTAACTCTGCGATAAACACGAAAGAAAATCGATTTTGTAATGTTAAATCGATCGGCCACTGATCGCAGGCATTCTGGGTTCCCAAGTATCCATATCGTAATCAATACTTGTTCTGTCCATCGTTTGAGTTTACCATGAAAAAATGTGCTTCTGATGAATAGCGCTAATTAGAAAAATTTTGCGCGCTAAAAGCCCGTGCAGATAGACGAGCCATTCAGGGGAGAGCTCAATAACCCACGTGCATACACAAGTCTTAAAATAGCGCACTTTTTGGAATTCTCTGAGAGCTCGTCTAAAACTCCGTTCCTTTTATGCACCGTGATCTGTTTGATCTTGGATTACAAATCCTAATCCTGATCCTCCCAAAGGAACGCACCTTTAGTTTATTAAAAAAAAAAGAAGAAGCGGCACACAATGATCAGTGTTCATTACTACCTATGTTTAACTAAGGGTCTCAATGGGGTACTGGCTTTTACGGCTAACCGTTAAAAAAGTTTGGGCATTTTACGGCTACGGTTAAACCGAAAGGACACAAAATGACTCATCTTAGAAAGGAAACATTTTAACGGTTAACTTTTTTTACGACTACTAGTTAAAATTGTCAATTCTTACGCCCAACAGCTGAATGTTTGGCCGCCTTACGGCAAACGCCTCTGAGACCTTCTTAACTGAAAGAACATCATGTTAATTCAGCAGAATTATTATGATGATTATCAAAGACTTCATAATATTTATCAAGGAAGACCTGTCTAATATCTCTCTCATCGAGAGTAAAATGATAACTGGGAAGTTAAAGCTGATAAATTTAAAAAATGCTGTATCATGAGCATAACTTAAGCTCTTGTTCCTGTCGCAGAATATAATTGAGTTGGGAACTAAGGAAGTCTAAAGTTAAAATAGAGAGTTTTGTGAAAGCTACTCTTCTAGCGTTTTCACTTGCTTACTATGAAAGTGTACGAACTCACGAAGAAACTGCGCCAGAAACAGAACCTGTAAACGAAGCCCCTGACTTTGTTAGACTTCCAAAACGAACCCATGTTAAAAGATCAACTCACGCTTTGCAATGAGCATCATGGGATAGAATGAAACAACCGATGTTGTGGTAGTCATTCAGGTTTTTAAGCAGTTCCTCCGGAACAGAAAGCTGAGTCGAGACCACTGTAACTTGCTGAAACCACGCTGTATCGCCAAATTAAAGCCAGGAAATTCACATTTCCAGAGATGGATTTCTCATAATTTCCGATTCACTACAACTTCCTTCCCTGAAATAAATCAAGGACAGTAATTAGCCGGTTTTTCCCAATTCCAGGCATTTTACACGATGCTTGATAAGTACTTTCACGGTAGGATGATTTTACGACTGGAAAAGTTTGATAACTCGCGTAATGCACAATGTACAATGAACACGCTGACGGCTCTTGTTTACGGGATCTTTCCGTAGCATTTGCTGTGTTCGTGGTTCGTTTGCAGACTAGAGCTGTATTTCCTATGATTTCAAGGACATTAATATCTTTCCTAAATTAAATTTGAGACAATAAATAGCAGTTATTTCATAATGGCGCGTACTTGACCTAAGGTTAACTATTTACATCTGCAAAGCAGCACTTTCATCGCAATCTAATTTTACGTCTGAAAAATTCTGCAAATTCCTCACATCGACCCGGTAAAAATTTAACATCTGCATAAGAAAGTAAAATACCGCGGCAGACAGAGTCTGGCTTTGAAATCTATTTTAGAACAGAAATCGGAAGGTAGCGAAGTAGTAAAATTTTTTAGACATTTTTTATCTGAAATGTGGTCAAGATCTGTGACTGTGAACCGCACGGAAGTTATAGAAACATTTGACTGACTAAGCTAACTTGAAATAACTTTTCCTTGCATAATATAAGTTGTATGTCTATAGAAGATTTGGGGAACTGAATGGTCGAAAACTTAAACATCTGGTCAGGACAAGAATAGGCGAGAGTCCCAGAAAAAACTATCTGTCAAGTAATTTTTAGATAACTTCAATATGCCCAGGCAATGTGAATTAAGATATAATTCCGGTTTACATAACTTCCGCATGTGTCAGGATTATATAACCGCCCGGTCTAAGGCGCTTAGCAGCAGTAAAGCGGCCACAATCAAGAAATTTGTCTCACAACCAGCTGCAGAGGAGCACACAGAGATCGAGGTAAGCCTTGTAATGCCACTATTAAATTTTCTTTAAGAAAAATGATGAATATTTTTTTATTAGGGCTGTGCAAAGGAGCTTCCAAGTCCATTTGAGAATTCGAAACCTAATGATGTCCGGAGCTCGTTTCTTGGTTTGTCCGTTAACCAAGAGCACGAGTAAAAGCACAGAAATCTTTTGTTAAGTTTTTCAAATTTTTACGATTTTTCTCCTGTTTCGTGTCGAGGCTCAAGCTGTTATAGTTTTTACAGTAAAGTTATGTGTTCGATTTCGTAACCAGGTCTAAGTCTTTTAAAATAAATTCAATTTTTCATGGGACTGAAAAAGGCACGAAAAATCGATGCGCTTAAAATCAGCTGGCTGTATATCCCAATTCAGCGCCCTAAACGCTTTTATTTCAGATGGAAAAGCGATAAAAAGGAATTACAGAAGAAGAAATTTCGTGTTTTCTAATCAAAGCTTGGACTCCGAGTAAAATAAAAAAAAAATCTTACGACTTCGCACGCTTGAATAGGTACAACAAAAAAGCATCACGTTAAAGTTCTTTACCTTATAACGGCGAATGCAGCATTCATTGTGACAATATGTTGAGTTTCATTCATTTAAGCTGATTTTTTTGGCTTGTTGCCAAGTGTTTTATGAAGCAAATACCGAAGAGCTTTGGACAAGAAAATGTCAAATTCCAATTTTGTGTAACTCTCACAGTAGCAATCGGTTCGTTCGAGGCAACACCAGTTGTAAGGATGAAAATCGTAGTTTGGATCTAGCTTAAAATAGGAAAATTACGTTCTCTTGAAATTCACATCATTACGAGCCCGTAGAAGTATCGCTCTAATATTTGCAATCAGCGCTTAAAACAGAAACTAACCTGCTCCTAAGCAAACAAACGTTATCGATATACCTGTAGGTAACATAACTGAGTACGTCGAAAGCTTACAAATTGGTCCTAATTAGTTCTCTTTCAACGTTCTTACATAATGCAATGATGTTTGGAGACTGCGTAAATGTGCTGCAGTTGCATGTCTGAGGCGATCGGGATCAAGGTACGATTTACAATTTACCTCGACTAGTGAAAGCCAAGCCCTTTCAAGTTTCAAGTCCCTAAGAGTCGTCCCGTGAGAATTTCCTCAAGGCTAATTTCTGCTCTGGTCAAGTTCCTCTTCTAAGTCGAGCAAAACTCGTCCGCTCCAAACAAGATATGAGTTCCTTCCCATCTAGGGTACAGAACGACGGGTCCCGTGGTCATACCGTTGAAAATCCTTTCTCACAATGTTCGAGGTTTTCAGGAATTTCCTTCTTTATAAGTTTTTTACTCAAAACTATATTTTAAAGAGTAACCATGATTCGTATTCTTCAGAATAATTCATATCAATGTTCTGTCTCTAAACGCACTGTTGTTTCGGGGAGCAAAACAGAACTGGTTGGCGTGTATGAAATTCAATTCGCCAGAAAAAAAAAAACTGGATTGTCGGAAAAATGTTTATTGGATGGCAAACGTTCAAAAATGTTGGGTTACGACTTAGAACATTAATCAAAGACTAACGAAGCACGTTCCATGTGCGTTTTCTCGGCACTGAGACACTGAAGAGGACTCCTAAAGCTAGGTAAAGAGTCTCAGGTCAAAAAAAGAGAGTGAAGTGCCATGAGGTATGAAATACGCTGATCTCTCCTCTTTTATCACGTTTTAGACTTCATTAGAAGAAAAAGCGCACTAAGCACACCATGTTTCTAACTCCACACAAAACGCTGTATACAAGCGTGATTTAAGCAGAATATGTTTGAGGCCGCTCGGCACACAGGGATCTAAGCCCGGAGCCTAACTTTTTGACGAGTTCTGTGCAGCTCAGAGTATCCGATGGCAAAATTGAAAGGAATGAGGTTTCACTGATCCTGACAGGAAGAACGGTTTTCTCTATGTTGCACGCTCCTGAGAAATTGCTCAAGCGGAGGTGAAACTTTATTAATAAGATAAAATAGAAGTTTTTTTCGCCCAACCTTTTCGTTTTGTTAAATATTTTTTAGGGTTTAACAATACCGCAGTATAATTTGTATGTTACTGATAGGGTAATGCTGGAATTAAGAGAATGCATTATTTTGTCTTCACAGAAAAGATGTTTAAAACACTGATTTCAGCGGTGGCAACAACCAGTGTCTTTCTAAGCTGTATCGAAGCGCGTCCACTAAATTCCACGTCAACCGCTAACATAACAAGCCCCCAAAGAGGCATCATATCAACAGCATGTACACCGAGGACAACCAGAGAACTAGAGATACAACTGCAAACCCACGGTAGCTTCAACAAGCGCTATCAAGCAATCACGAGAGACGCCGCAGCAAAATTTCCCAACCTACTGAATCAAACTGCACCCAACACCACAACAACGTCACGCCCGACAAGTCCCTTTCCTATGACGAACCTCACGAGCGTTAGGACCAAGGGCTCAAGCGATCAAAGTGGCGGCCACCGCCGTCTATGCACCGAGTGGTCAGCGGTCACAGTGTTATCACCGGCTTATTTCCCGCGCTACTTGAACGAGATCATCTGCGACACAAACGACAGAAGTTGCCTCAGACAAACGGGCCAGTGTAACCAAGGAGGTGTGATAGTGGATATCTTGTACGACACTGGAAAGTGTGGATCCGATGGAAAACAGATCTGGCAAGTTGTAAACCAGTGGATTCGATCTTGTTGTGATTGCATGTTAATTTGACCTTTGTGAAGGCAATTATCCCTTTAGGAACAGCTGTCCAAAGTAATCCCAGATTAACTAGGATTTACTTCATTCTGCTCTATATTAGGTCTAAGAAACCAATGCTGTATTTTTAACTCGCAAATCTACGTTTTCCGAGCCTGTAGTTATCCATAAGTATTCAGTTAATACCTTCAGCTACCCTTGGAATTTTCGGGATGTCGACCTTATACATAATCGGTTGTGTTTCTACTATTGCGACATTCAACCAAAAAAAACGCCCTAATTCTAACCAACCGCTTAACATTCAATAGATTGAGTCTTCACTTCACTTACAAGCTCGAAAGATTTAGTTTTGGTGTTGGCTTTTACACATCAAAGATATCTCTAGTTCCACAGTTATTTTTGCTTCGATATGCCAGTGTTTTTTTAATATTTTAGAGTAAACTTAGCGTCAGATTTCTCAGGTAAAATGACATTTATGATTCCAATGTTTTTGTATTTTCTTTCTCAGCTAAAAAGACACTTATGATTCAATGTTTTTGTAATTTTTTTTAGAATGAATTGATCAATGTAAATGTTCGGAAAACAACTGAATTTAGCTCGTCTCTCATTTCTTCACAGAGAGTGAAAGTGATGTCGAAATGATACTCGAAACATTGCATAACTTCGCAATTTTTTTCATTTTTCAAGCTATCAGTGTCTTAAGAACAAAAATCTTAAGTTTCCCGCAAAATGCTTACTTGTTATGTGATTAGAGTGTCTAAAGTATTTTTATGGATGCGATAAAAAGATTAAGGTGATAATGCGTCAATTAAACTTCTGCTTTCTTGATAGTCAATCTCCTTGCTGTTAAGTTAATTCAGAGTCCAATTGCTCAAAAGGCTAATAATGTTGTCAATCGAAAAAATCCGTATGCAGCGGATAAGTTTTGACAAAACGCGTTGCGCTATCCATAGGATAAAGATTTACTTGTGGATAGCGATTTCCATCCTTTGAACAACCTGACCTAACCAATCAGTAATATGATAAATATTGTTTAAAACAGAAAGATACGAATATTTTCTACCGGAATCATCAAAAGACACGAGGTGAAACAATTACGTGATGGTTTACACTGAAGTATTTCCTCCTGCTTTAAAGTCAAATTAATTTCAGACTTCTTGGAATTTTTTCTTTTGACCTTGTTTCTTATCTCTTAAATATTTCTAGATATTTTTAGCCAAATACCAGTCTGTGTTCACTTAACCTTCTGCGGTCTGGCGTATTTTAAGCACAGAAAAAAAAACGAACAAAAATTAAGTCTGCCCTCGAGCCGAGTAGCCCCGCCGGCACCGTCCAGCCGGGTACAAAGGGAAACTGGGTATGAAGAGAACTGCGAATGAGGGGGGGTCATTTGGATACTACAGAGTTTTTTAAATATTATTATTATAATTACTAATATTATTGTTTTCTTGTTTTGTTTTGTTTTGTTTTTTTTGTTTTTTTTGTTTGTTTTTTTTTTTTTGGGGGGGGGGGGAGCGGCAGGTAAATTATAGTGTAACACAACCAAAATCCTCCGCCCAGTCCCCTATGCGCTCCTTAGTAGACCTGAGTTTAAATTTTGGGATGTTTTCGTGCTGAGACGCAAATCAAAGACGGTTATAGCATTAAGATACTTCACCAATAAATTCCTTGACATCGTCAAAGAAGTAGGCACTAACAGCTGAACAAACAGAGAATTTCTTCTTTGTCCCACGCTCGTAACAAGACAAAAAACATTTTTCTATATTTCTTTACCGAGCTCAAAACTTACCATCTCTCTTATTTCTATCTTTAAAAATTACGCTATTGACATCACTGATCCTAACAGTATGCAGGACGCGTGTCATATGAACTTGCTCATAGACCGGAGACCTCGCTTACCGTTGAGTCTCTGTGGCTCAGTGGAAGAGCATCGGAGCGTGGAATCTGAAGGTCTGAGGTTCGATTCCTCATGGGGACTCAGAATTTTTCTTTGTCCCACGCTCGTAACAAGATGAAAAACATCTTTCTTTAAAACAGAGGATTGTTCCCTATCCTTTTCTCAAAGTCCGATCCAAAGTTTAAATAATAATCCCGACCCAGATTCCCAACGGACAGAGATAAAATAAGAACTCTGTGACTCTTCCAGCTGATTGATTCAATTTCAATTTGCCTAACGAACAACAGCGTTTACGTTCGCGTGTAAAGTAAAATTCGCCTGTTCAAGTGATGAGACTCGTTCCTTGACTGTGATCATCAGATTCTTCGTTACTTTCCGCGTGGATCTTGATTTCTTGCCACCATGGATTCGGATTTGCTTGTGGACTTACAACTTCAGTATGATTATTTATTCAAAGTTCTGATGATCGGCGATTCTGGCGTGGGAAAATCGTGTCTTCTTCTTCGTTATGTTGATTTCGCCCACAGAGAGGCATACCTTAACACAATTGGAGTAGATTTTAAAATAAAAACCATCAAGCTTAATGGGAAAAGAATTCGTCTTCAAGTTTGGGACACTGGTAAGTGGATATTGCGTATGGCGGTGAAATTTTATACGGTAGAATACATAACTGACAATTTTTTTCCCAACTTTTAAATCCAAGGGTAAATATGTACCTGAAGTTGCCTCTAGGGCTTCGTTTCAACATGATGTCTTTGTTTCGCTGTGTTTGTTCTCTTGAAAAATTAATGGCTTCCGAGTTGTTGCTTGAAATTCAAGAACATTGCTTGTTGTTAACGATCGACAGTCAGCCCTTTTATCTTTCACTGTACAAGATTGCGGGAGAAAATCTACCAGCGCTTTTAAACTACTTTAAGAAGCACGCCAATTTTCAGCATCCTTCGAACAAAACTGTTTGCATTTTTAATAGCAATTCTGTGGCACCCTGAAGATGTTGTTAAAAGAACTGACGTACAGATTTGTTGTTTGCGTTTTTCTTTTCGTAAACCGAAAGTAAATTGATTAAAAGATCACGTTGCGAGCTTAAGAAAAACAATGCTGATCGGTCAAATTCTATGAGAATTATTTAATTTTGCACACATTACGAATTCACGATACGAAATTTACAGATTGCTGGTGTTGATAAACACAGGAAACTGTATTGTGCGCGAGTGTTTGACTTCCTTGTAAACAAAAGATTTCCTGAAGAGTAAACTAGAAGCCGTGAATATTTCTAGACCTCGATCAATTTGCGCGAAGGGTAAACAACACCGAAATATTCGATCTTCATTATCCGTTGAAATCTGCGCTCCGTCACTGTGCCAATTAGTGGGAAAATGTAAATTCGTACGTACTCTTGGTATTAACAACGATAAATTTATTATTTTTTGTACCGTCGCTCTAATCCCTAAATGAGAAAGAAAGCAAATTGATTGATTGCATTTGGAAGAAAAAAAAGGATAATCTACAAAAAATGTCGGATTTATAGTGGAAAAACGAAGGGTGATTCAATTCCTCTGTTCGGAATCGAACCCAGAAAAATATTTTGCATGTTTTCTCATGCATATGAAACTACGATAACAGTTGTCAGAAATGTGATTCACAGACAGGCTGGCATATATCAAAAGTTATATTGTGAATATTTCGTCTTAGTAAAAATCAGACAGGACATTTGTAAGAAGTCTGGATAGAACTGGGGAAATCTTAGTTCAAGTATGAACAGAAAATTGAGATCGTTTAGACGAGGCACCGGCAGAAATAAGCCATTTGGGCTTTTACGTGCAATCAAATGTGATATTTTCTCGTCATCTGATGGATCATCGGGGACAATGTGCGTCAATGGATGGTAAATATTAGTGAATAATAAGCAGTTCTTGAACAATTATGCATAAGAGGACACTAGGCTATCAACTTACAAAAGGAAATTTATGGCACTTAAAGGATTGTTTCTAAAACATTTTGGCTGTGTGGGAGTTTGTTGGTGTCCTTCAATGACAGGAAAATTTGTCATTCTGGTGAAGGCTACGTCTTGGCTATTTGTCTAAAAATGAAGCAAGGTCAGGTGTTTCTTTTGATTTTGGTACAATGCCACAGTGGTTTTTAGTAAGTATAGAAATTGTCATGGCAATTTGCACATTGATCGCAATAATTTGAGGATTTTTAAAATGGATTGGGCCTTGAGGTTAAAGTAAGACTTTCAGTCTACATAAATCAAGGTAAAACCTGCAAAATTCAAGTTCAAAATTCTTAAACTGTTCTTGCTACCCAAGACCCTGTGTTACTCTAAAGAAAACAAATCATAAATATACATGGGCACAGTAGTTCCATGTTTCAAAGTGACAAATGGATTCTATCTTACCATGTGTTGAATCAGTTATAGATCAAAATGCAGGTGGGACTAAAAAGTGGCACACAAGGAGCAGCTGAGTGTATCACTGATGTTCTCATCACATTTTGACCTCAACTGTGATCTATTGCTGTACAGACTGATAAAAACATGGAATCTATTCATATTTCTTTAAAAAAAGAGCTGAAGATGTTAATGGTGATGTTATCTGTGTGTCTGTCCTCCAAAAGATCATTATTTAGAATCAATCAAAGTGTTTGAATAAATGAGCTTATTGTGCAATCTTATTCCACCAACATTTCAAATTTTTGGTTTGGATACTTAAAATTTTGTTAACACATAAGAAAAAAACACAAAATTGAACCAATAATTCAGAAGTTTTGTCTTGATATTTAATTGAGAGTCAGTATTCTGGTGTTTTATACAACTGCACAAAGTGGAGAGCAAATAATGTGTGAATAGAGTACAAATCTTCTCTGCTATCGTACAGTTCGTTATTTTTGTACTGTAAAAAAAAATCTGTT